>NC_090650.1:255061919-255361919 GCF_040937935.1 Hyperolius riggenbachi
GCTTCTGTAGCCCATCTGCTTTAAGGTTTATTGTGTTGTGTATTCAGAAATGGTATCTTGCATACCTTGCTTGTAAATTTGTTATTTTAGTCACTGTTGCTTTTTTTGATCTTCTCAAACCAGTCTGCTCATTTTCTGCTGACCTCTGACATCAACAAGACCCTTTCACCCACAAACCTGCCATTCACTGGATAATTTCTCTCTCTGGGACCTAGGCAACTGTCTAGGTTTGCCTTGGATGATGCGGCTCTGATTATTATAGCAGGAGCCAAAGTAATAATTAAATACTTAAAAAAAAAAATCTGTTAAGGAATATAAGCAATAGACTTGCCTCAAGTAAAATTGCAAGTGTTTAACAGCCTATTAGGCTCGGTGACAGTGGACCTATTTTTACAGGTTACATTGATTGCCTGTAGGGCTGGTCAATGGATCGCTAAACAGGCAATATGCAGGTTAATATCAATTATTAATAAACATTAAGATGAAAGAAGATAATAATAATAGCATTTAACATTTGTATAGTGTTTTTCTTCTTTTGCACTAAAAGCACTTGAGAGCTGCATCCACTAAGGGCGCACTCTGTAGTGTTAGTGAGTCTTGTCCAAGGTCTCCTTAGCAAATAAGTAGCTGCTCCAGACAGGTTTTGATTGTCAGTTCACTGTGTCAAAGGTGGTGCCTTATGCTGGGCATACACAGGTCAACCTTCTCTTATCAATCGAGCCGCTAATGGCTCGATTGATAATATCCGACAGGTCCGATGACTGCGCGGATCGATTCCCCACTCGATCCCCGCGGGCGGACAATAGCGGGGAATCGAGCGGCTGATAAGGAAGCGCCCGCGGGAACGAGCAGGAATCGATCCAAACGGCCGCGGGGATGAGCGGGGACGCGGCGGGAGTCGATCCGTCGGCTAATCGAGCCGCTGGATCGCTCCGTGTATGCCCAGCATTTAACTACTTCACTTTCCAGCCACCACACGTGTAATTAAAATACATAATAAGACATGATCATTGCAATGTTAATCTGTGATATTTTGTTAAATATTTGTTGAGATAACAGCTCATAATGTTTTATATTAGCATCCAGCTGGATTATCAAAATTGGGACTAAAGTTAACAGTGCCTTTTGCCCCTGATGATGGGGTGATACCAGATTGTATTTTCTATCCCTGAATGTCACTAATATATTTGATATAAGAAAATGTTGTTGGATATTGAGCATTTTTATTGCATTAATGTATTTTGCTATCTTTATGCAAAGTCATTTGGAGTGTTTGTATATTCTGAAGTCTTTAACCATTTACCGCCATCCTAACGTATTAAAACGTCATGCTTACCGCTATTAACAGCAACATGACGTTTTAATACGTCGCGCATTCCCGCCGCTGCTACCGCCGTGTGTCCGCCGCTACCGCCGCCATTACCGTCGGGATCCCGTGCTGGGCGATTGGGGAAGAGGACTGAACAGTCCTCTACCCAATCGCAGTGCCTGGAGTGAATGGATGTGACCGCGAACAGCGGCTACGTCCATTCACATAAACAGGAAATGTAACAGTTTAATAAAGTGTGTAAAAAAAAAAAAAAAAAATTAACACGTCCTATGAGTGTTCACCAGCGCCATCTTGTGGCCAAAAAGTATATTACACTTACAAAATACATACATTTTCAAGTATATACACATCATTAATAAAATTACACTTCCAACCCTCCCCCCCAAAAAAAACACTTGTAAAAAAAAAAAAAATCAGCTTAAAAAAAAAAAAAATAGTTGCCTTAGGGACTCAGCTTTTTTTATTCTATATTTTATGGGGGAAAATTAATTTTAATTTATTACATAGGGGCTTGTAATTATGGCCAGAACAAACAGAAAAATAACCACTTATATTTCAAAATAATATACTGTCGCCATACATTGTGGTAGGGACATAATCTAAACGGTTTAATTATCGGGACCACTGGGCAAATAAAACGTGTTTGTTTTATCCACAGGAGAATGTTTAATTTTAAAACTATAAAGGCTGAACACTGAGAAATAATGATTTTTTTTCTTTTTTTTTCTGTTTTTCTCATTAAAATGCATTTAGAATAAAATAATTCTTAGCAAAATGTACTATCCACAGAAAGCCTAATTGGTGGCGAAAAAAACGAGGTATAGATCATTTTCTTGTGATAAGTAGTAATAAAGTTATTAGGGAATAAAAGGGAGGAGCGCTGACAACTGAAAATTGCTCTGGTCCGTTAGGATAAAAACCCTTGGGGGTGAACTGGTTAATAAAACCGTTTGAAACTAAAATATATAATAAGGCTTGTTCCTACCCACATATAATTTGCATATCATACACTCACTGACCAGTTTACCAGGTACAACTGTTCAAGTGCTTGTTACACAAACAGCTAATCACATGGCAGCAACTTAAAGGGGCACTACAGCGAAAAACTGTAAAATTTAAAATATGTGCAAACATATACAAATAAGAAGAACGGTTTTTCCAGAGTAAAATGAGCCATAGATTAATTTTCTCCTATGTTGCTGTCACTTACAGTAGGTTGTAGAAATATGACAGAAGTGACAGGTTTTGGACTTGTCCATCTCTTTATAGGGGATTCTCAGGGGTATATTTATTTTCAAAAGCACTTAGTGAATGGCAGTTGCTCTGTCCAACTGCCGAAAAACTGTGTAGGGAGCAGGGAAGCTGGCCAGCATCATTGTTTAAATACTTTTTAGGGAATATCTTTATAAAGAATAAAAGCCTTGCTGAGAATCCCCTATGGAGAGATGGACTAGTCCAAAACCTGTCACTTCTGTCAGATTTCTTCTACCTACTGTAAGTGACAGCAACAGAGGAGAAAAGTCATTTATGGCTCATTTTACTCTGGGAAAAAAACGTACTTCTTATTTGTTTGCACATGATTTAAATTTTACAGTTTTTCGATGTAATGCCCCTTTAATGCACTTAGGCATTACGACATGGTGGAGACAAGTTGCTAAATTGCAAAAAGAGCATCAGAATGTAAAAGAGAGAGGATTAAAGCTAGCTATACATCTAGCGATTCTGATTCAATCAACAAAGCGATTGACTTCAGGTTGATCGACTAGTGGCCCACACACTACAAGCAATATCCTATGCAATTAACCTTCCCCAATCGATGGTCTATATGCAGAAATCAATTCAGAGCCAATCGAATGACATGTTAACAGTAGCCGATTCCTAGGTGATCGACCGATATCTTGCATCCTGCTCAATCGACTGAGCTGGTTGATTCGACATGATATCAGCCACTGTTCATCGATTGGGCATACTGTAACACGCTCGATTCTATAAAATTATTGAATCAAATGGTCAATTGTACAGCCAAATCAGTAAATGTATAGCCACCTTAACTCTTGTACAGGTAACTCACAAATCTAACATTCTATTCCAAAGTTCATAAAGATCACATTTATTTCTACATGTGGAATCATACATGTACAATAAAAGATATTGCTCCTTAAAGAGAATCTGTAACGACAAAACGTCTCCTGGGGGGTACTCACCTCGGATGGGGGAAGCCTCAGGATCCTAATGAGGCTTCCCACGCCGTCTGCCGTCCCTCGGGGGTCTCGCTGTAGCCCTCCGTACAGCGGTGACGTAATATTTACCTTCCTGGCTCCTGCGCAGGCGCTCTGACGGCTGTTGGCTCCGAAGGAGGCGGAAATACCCGATCGCTGTCGGGTCCGCTCTACTGCGCAGGCGCTAGTTTCCAGCGCCTGCGCAGTAGAGCGGACCCGACTGAGATCGGGTATTTCCGCCTCCTTCGGAGCGAAAGCAGCCACAGCGCCCCCGCTGGAGCCAGCAAAGGTAAATATTGAATTGAACAGTCGGGCCTGTCGCCGGCTGTTCGGAGGGCTGCAGCGAGACCTCCGTGGGACAGAGAACGGCGTGGGAAGCCTCATTAGGATCCTGAGGCTTCCCCCACCCGAGGTGAGTACCCCCCAGGGGACGTTTTTTATGTTACAGAGTCTCTTTAAGAATGTGCGTAATGCAACCGAAGATTGTTAATGATCAAGGCAGGTTTCTAGTTCTGTCTGGAAAGATACCTGGTTATAAAGTGTTTATAATTAATACATATGGCCCTTCCCCAGGCAGATCCTTATTTCATCAGATCTTACATAAATTACTCATGACACAGGTACAAAAATACATTTTAGGAGGAGACTTTAATCTAATTTTTAATTCCATGTGAAACACCTCCTAAAATGTTTTTTTTTTCTCGTTCTTTGAAAAAATCCCCCACTCAATCTTTTTTTAAACATAATACATGAGAATCACCAGACAAGCACATGGTGAGAAGCTCACCGGTTGGTGGGAGGCTGACAAATCCTTTATAAGGGGGACTTTATCTTTTTGACCAGCAGATTTAACCACCCTGGCGTTCTGATTAAATCGCCAGGGTGGCTGCGGGAGGGTTTTTTTTAAATAAAAAAAAAACTATTTCATGCAGCCAACTGAAAGTTGGCTGCATGAAAGCCCACTAGAGGGCGCTCCGGAGGCGATCTTCCGATCGCCTCCGGCGCCCAGAATAAACAAGGAAGGCCGCAATGAGCGGCCTTCCTTGTTTTGCTTATATCGTCGCCATAGCGACGAGCGGAGTGACGTCATCGACGTCAGCCGACGTCGTGACGTCAGCCGCCTCCGATCCAGCCCTTAGCGCTGGCCGGAACTTTTTGTTCCGGCTACGCTGGGCTCAGGCGGCTGGGGGGACCCTCTTTCGCCGCTGCTCGCGGCGAATCGCCGCAGAGCGGCGGCGATCAGGCAGCACACGCGGCTGGCAAAGTGTCGGCTGCGTGTGCTGCTTTTTATTTCATTAAAATCGGCCCAGCAGGGCCTGAGCGGCAGCCGCTGGCGGTGTTGGACGAGCTGAGCTCGTCCAGACCGCTCAGCTGGTTAAAGGACAACTGAAGTGAGAAAGATATGGAGGCTGGCATATTTATTTCCTTTGAACCTATTATCGGACGCTACACGCCAATTGATGTGGATGCAGCGGAAGCCCCAGGACCGCCTAATGCCAATTGGCGTACAGTCCTGGGGACGTGTTTTGCAGGAGATTGTTGCCGCTAGGAGACTGTTAGATGGCGAAACCGCTGTCTATTTACTCCGTACAGCGCTGCGATCTAAGGCAGCGATGTATTGGTGACACAGCTGTCCCCCTGGCAGGCACAGGTGTGATCGGCTGTCATAGGCTGATGCCTATGACAGCTGATCACAGTGATTGGTTGGCGGGCCTGCCACAAAAAAAAATAGTGCTTCTTATTTAAAAAATAAAGATAAATAAATACATGCAAAAATAAATAAACATTCCAGCAGGGATCAGACCCCACCAACAGATAGCTCTGTTGGTGGGCAGAAAAGGGGGGTCGGATCACTTGTGTGCTAAGTTGTATGGCCCTGCAGCGAGCCCTTAAAGCTGCAGTGGCCTAATTTGTGAAAAACAGCCTGGCCACGGTTAAACACTACCAGTTGTTTGGCAGCCATGCTATTCTATTTGGCTGTAGTAATGTCTGAATAGAAGCAGAAGCAAGCATGCAACTAATCTTGTCAGATCTGACAATAATGCCATAAACACCTGATCTGTATATGCTTGTTCAGGGTCTATGGCTAAAAGTATCAGAGGCAGAGGATCAGCAGGACAGCCAGGAAACTGGTATTGCTATGGCTTCAGTTAGAGTGATCTGAACAAAGCTTTTGTTAGTAAGACAAATCGATTGATTGTATTTGGAAAATAGTGTAAAGGAATCACTGTATGTAATCCTGCCTAAAGTGGTGGAGAACACGTTCAAATAGTTTTTCAAGAAAAAATTACAGAATGCGCAAATAAATCCCAAATGTTATTGGCAACAAGTTAAGTATCCACTTCCACCTGTTAAAACTCCTTACTTGTGACTTGATATATAATTCTTCAGGACATTCTGCTAACAAGGCCAGATCCCTGCTATTCTACCCTTTCTTGCAGCTCCCCATCTCTGTAGAGCAGTTGTTCTCCTATTCCATGTGCGCTTCTCTTTTCCATGTGTCACATCCATATTCAGCAACCCTTCTCTTTCTTCCCTTGGGTAGTAGCTTCCCTCTTTCATGTGTTGCTTCTCTTTCCAATTTGTAGCCTTTTCTGTATTCTGCAACCCCTCTTCCATGTCCAATTATCCAATGGACAGCAGCCGTAACCGTCTACCATGTTCAAATATACCTTGTGCACCAGCCATACCCTTTTTCCATGTCCAACTTTGGGCAGCAGCTGTCCTGTGAACGCTCCATAAACCTAGCCTTGTTGTTCAATCGTTATATCCAGATGTTAATTTTCTTAAGTGAGCCACCTCACAAGTTGGATTCCTCAATTTCTGTTTCACAGAAGACTAGGAAGAGTCCTGGTGGTTTTGAACTTTTTCCATTAACAGATGATGGAGGTCACTGCGCTGATTGGGATCTTTAAAGAAGGACTTTTCTGTAACCTTCCCCAGATTTTTGCTTCGAGACAATTCCTGTCTAAAGCCCCGTCTATACGAGGCGATCCGGTGGCTCGCATCCCCACGCATACCCGCCACTTCCTCGCTCGCCCGCGCGTGCGTCGGATTTGATCCCACGCTTGTCCCCGCCGGCGCCGCTTATCTTCCGCTCGATTCCCTGCCATTGTCCCCTCGTGGGGAACGAGCAGGGAATTGGCGGTGGCGAAATCCGACCTGACGGATCTTATCAATCGAGCCGCATCAGCGGCTCGATTGATAAGTAAAATTGCTATCACATCGCTCCGTGTAGACGGAGCTTAAGAGGTTTACAGACAATTCCTTTGACTTCATGCTTGGTTTGTGCTCTGACTTGAACTGTCAACTGTGGGACCTTATATAGACATGTGTGTGCCTTGCCAAATCATGTCCAATCCACTGAATTTACCACAGTTGGACTCCAATTAGGCTGCAGAAACATCTCAATGATCATCAGGGGAAACAGGATGCACCTGAGCTAAATTTTGAGCTTCATGGCAAAGGCTGTGAATACTTATGTACATGGTATTTCTCATGTTGTTGTCATTATGGGGTGTTATGTGTAGAACTCTGAGGGGAAAAAAGGAATTTAATCCATCTTGGAATAAGGCTATAACATAACAAAATGTGGAAAGAGTGATACGCTGTGAATACTTTCCAGAGGCACTTTGTAACAAACATATCTAGAACCCTATTAGGAGACACAGATATTAAGCTATTTCTTTCAAGTATCATACATCATCATTACCTTCTTCTGTTTTGTCAAGCACCACAGAAGAGGATGTCACTAGATAAATCCAAAATAATATTTATAAGTCTATTTCCCAACTTAAATGGGAGAGGGACTTGCTGACAGATTTAAAGGACCACTATAACTAAAAAATTGTAACATTTAAATACATGTTTACACATACAGTACTTATAAGAAGTACATTACTTCCATAGGAAATGCACCATGACTTACTTTTCTCCTATGTTGCTGTTGCTTACATCAGACATTCAACATTTTACAGATCTGTCAGGCTTTGTACTGGTCCACCTGCTTGTGATAGATTTTCAGTATTTTATCCTTAATGTTTGACGAAAGCCCTCCTTGGAAATGATCTAAAGAAAGATAACAGCTGGCCTCCCTACTGGCTTTAACTCTATTCTGGCAGTTGGACTGAGCAAATGCCATTCAAGAAGTGCTTTTGAAAATAAAGAAAACCATGAGAATCCCCCTTGAGGAGATGGACTAGTCCAAAACCTGTCAGATCTGTCAGACTTTTACAACCTATTGTATAGTGCATCTTACCGTGGAGCAAATGTACTTTTTATTCAATTGGACTTTAAATTTTAAAAAATGTTTACATTAGTAGGCCTTAAAATCAAGAAGGTATCATTTATCGCAATAACAGAGGTGCAAAAAAAATTCAAGCTTGGTTGGAGGCACCAAGCTTGAGCTCTTGGAAAAACTGATACTCCAATAATTTTGCCTGAGGTAGCAGGTTTCTCCCAGAAAACGTGTCACAATTCTTTTCGCAAAATAATTTTTACGAATGTGAAAATAAAAGTTGTTTTTGAAACTAGACTCATTGAGTCTGACTACCTGGAGGTAAGTCCACCTCTACCTCTATGTTTTTAGTGCATTTTATTCTTTGTTGGTGCCTCTATTATTGTGATTATTGCTATCCACCCATGGTGGAGGGGTGCATCTCTGTTTTCTATACTGCAGAGAGCAACTTCTGAGTTGGGTCAGGTCTAATCTCCCCACCTGCCTATACAGTGGTTGCCTTTGGGTTAACCCAGATTTGTCAGTATTACTCTTTTCAAGCTTTCATACAACACTAACAATACATACTGCACTATAAGAAGAATAGGCATATGTATGTGGTGGGTTTGTATAAAAATAAAATATGGAATAATGTGTTCTCTTGTCCAAAAAATATACAGTTCACTTTGATACACTCTGATACAATACTAAACAAGAGTATGTCAGTACTGAATGGTAGAGAAAATAGTTTACCAAATAGAAAATAACATCAGTAGTTATGCTTTCTCTGGTAGTGACACAATAGAAAACTCTTTTCTTTGTTGGTTGAAGTTCATCAAGATCATTCAAAGTATTATTGAGTTCTTATCTGTACTGACGTCTTTAATCAACATTGGGGCCTAATTCAATAATTCAACAATTGGTTGCCGAAGGCAGATTTGCTTAATATCTTATCTAAAAGGTTTTTTTTGTTTTTTACTGTGACCCACCGATGGGGAAATAGAAGGTGGGGGAGGGAGGGTATGGTTTTGGTTTGAAGATATTTATTTAGCTTTAGGTAATTTTAAGATGTAAGATGTTGATATGTCTATGTGCGCACTCTTTCTATGGCAACAATTTTATCACTATCCCTGCACATTTTGAAGCATACAATTTTGAACATGCATAATCTGTTGCACTTGGTTGTACGTACTATTCTTCTGATTCCAATAAAAAACTTTTATTGAAAAAATTGTGCGTTGCATCTTTAAAATTGATTGTCACTAGATGACATACAGTTAAAATAAAAAATAACAGAACCCTTGAGTAATCTCATAGGGATCTAGGTATGTGGCCAAGCTATAGCTGAGTTAGGGGGTGCATATATATGCACTATTTGCCCCACCGCTTAGCGCACGCTTAAAAGCCTAAGGCCACGCCTCTCTGATCGGATGTAACACTAGCCGTGTCCAGCCAGTGTTAATTGTGACGTAGTTGCTCCGTAGATCCGCCCTACGCGTTACGTTGTATAACAACTCATCAGGGGCCCCTATTTGCCCCACCGCTCACCACACACTTAAAAGCCTAAGGCCACGCCTCTCTGATCGGATGTAACACTAGCCGCGTCCAGCCAGTGTTACTTGTGACGTAGTCGCTCCGTAGCTCCGCCCTACGCGTTACGTTAAATAACAACTCATCAGCGGCCCCTGGGCATGCAATGTTTGGATGCATTTGTAACCAAAAGTTAAAATCACTATTACTTTTCTTGTTGATAAATGATCATTCCCCAGTTTACCTGACTCTTATTTGGTACACACAAAATTTGGTACCCACAAAGGTAGTGCTGGGTTGTCCTTTTTAGCTTCTTTACTTCCCCTCAGAATTGCAGCCTGATTGGCTGAAGCCTCTTTCCCTCTTGTTTTCCCTCCCCACACCTCTGTTCCTCTCTGATTGGCCAATATTTCTCATGCTGAGACAATGCACTTTCCATAGTGGAGGGCAGGCAATGCATAGACAGTCAGGAAGAGGTGAGTAAGGGAGGAAATGACATCAGAATTGGCTTCAAAATAGCCACAGTTAAAATGGGAAATGCTAAGAAGGATTTTCTCTTTTACATAGTTACATAGTTACATAGTTATTTTGGTTGAAAAAAAACATACGTCCATCGAGTTCAACCAGCACAAAGTACAACTCCAGCCCGTCCCCCACATACCCCTGTTGATCCAGAGGAAGATGAAAAAAACCCCACAAGGCATGGGAAAAATTCCTTCCTGACTCCAGATGGCAATCAGATAAAATCCCTGGATCAACATCATTAGGCATAACCTAGTAATTGTAGCCATGGATGTCTTTCAACGCAAGGAAAGCATCTAAGCCCCCTTTAAATGCAGGTATAGAGTTTGCCATAACGACTTCCTGTGGCAATGCATTCCACATCTTAATCACTCTTACTGTAAAGAACCCTTTCCTAAATAAATGGCTAATGGCTTTTTTTACTGTAGAAAAATCATTACAATCAAAACGCGGACAGTGCAATACATATGTTATTTAAATAAAGCAAGTATTTATCTACTTATATATGTGGGTTTTTTTCTGAGATAGTATGGCTGACAGCTCCTTTTTAACGATCACTGTTTGATCATTAAGGCAACATTGCATGGAACAAGCACTGTACAGCCAAGCAGCATGTACTGACAATGGAAAGGAAAGGTCTTATGGGGCCCCATTGGGCAGTTGTACACATGCTAGATGATCTAAGATGGCGCTGAATAAGTGTCTCACCCTAGTATCCTCTAGCATGTTTACCTGATTGTAGACACATGTTTTTACATGTTTCTTTAAATCGCTGTGCATGGCTCTCTGCAACACTAAAGACTAATCCAGAATCAAAATAAGTGAGTACTTTTCAGCTTGCCTGATCATTCTATTCTTGTCTGGAGTTTAAAAAATGATCACATTTGTTTAAATCCAAATGATTGGCTCATCAGATGATACAACTGTTGTCAGATTAATAAATCAGACTGTATAAATCCAAAAGTCTAAAGCAATACTGTGTAAACCTCTCACTACACCTGTTTATTACATCATTAAAGTTGGGATCACGCAGCATGGAGGTTGTTGCATTTAAAGCAGAGCCACTCAGAGAGATGTGCTTTAGTTTGGGTGGCATGGGGCAAGGATTGATCCAGATGACTGCCTGTTTTACAGGAAGGGAATTTCTTCCCGCTCCCACTCTAGCTATGACATTTGAGCTCAGTTGCAATTTGGGTCCTTTATGGAGTGCATTTTCAATTCATTTCTATGAAAAATCCACTAGACTGCTGGTAGGAAAATATCACAGTGAGAAATGCAGCTAAGTCATTGCTAGCCAGTGCATAGGGGTCTGAAATGGGGAAAAATCTTCCTTCCAGGACCACAAACCAAGATAAAGACTAATTAAGGGATCACATTTACCTACCGGGACATAACTACAGATCATGAAGCCCCCTAGCAAAACTTTGGTTGGGCCCCCAAATGTTTACACCCTTTCCAGCAGTGGCTGGATGGTGTAATGGTTAAGGGCTCTGCCTCTGACGCAGGAGACCTGGGTTTGAATCATGGCTCTGCCTGTTCAGTAAGTCAGCACCTATTCTGGCGCTTTGAGTCCGCCAGGAGAAGTGTGCGATATAAATGTTATTTGTCTTTGTCTTGTCTTTCTTTGCCTACTCCGGTGACCCTCACAGCCTGGGGGCCCATCTTACAAGGGTAATAAAACAAATGTGCATAGGCAAATGCAGGGGGGATTACAGCTGCCTAGAATCCCCCCTCAGACCAGGGCCAGTGCAGTGTCTGGGGACAGGCACAAATTGAGACACCAGAATATCTGCAGGCATCCTGCAGCTCACAGCACTGTTCCCTTTCTTTCCCTGCTACAGTTGACTTAGGATGGAGCAGCAGCATGTGTACAGAGCATGGAGCAGCAGCGTATGTACAGAGCATGGAGCAGCAATGTGTGTACAGAGCATGGAGCAGCAACGTATGTACAGAGCATGGAGCAGCAATGTGTGTACAGAGCATGGAGCAGCAATGTGTGTACAGAGCATGGAGCAGCAATGTGTGTACAGAGCATGGAGCAGCAGTGTGTGTACAGAGCATGGAGCAGCAGTGTGTGTACAGAGCATGGAGCAGCACTGTGTGTACAGAGCATGGAGCAGCAGTGTTTACAGAGCATGGAGCAGCTCTGGGGAACATAAAAGAGTCAGGTATGAGCACAGCCCTGTGCCCCTGCTGTGTGAATGCTTCATGTTCCCCTTCATTAACAATATCGGGTGTCCTCAATATTATCTGTATCCAAACTGCTCTTGATCGACCCCGTAGTCGATCGGAGCAGATTGGACATTTTGGAAATCATTGTCAGATCCTGTCAGTTGAATGGGAAATTGCATTATGTGTACCAAGCATGATGTTCTACCATATTATTATATTGTATTGTGTGTGGCTGAGGGAGACCTTTCAGGAATCCCCCCCCCCCCCCCCCGCCCCACCTGAAAATCCTGGGTTTGCCCTTGGTGTGGACAACATAACCTAGTTCATAGCCATTACAAATGTAGCCACAAAAACACCTGTTCTGAAGCATGGACCTCTTTATCAGAGGAAGTGTAGTTCTAGTTGGGGCCCTCTAGGGCTGTAGCAGGGATAAGCCATGCAGAAACAGAAGTGCTGACACAGCACAGGCTCTTGCCAATGGTCTTTATCTGTAAATTGCTCAAAATAACCCAACCAAAATAAACAATAGCCATCTGGCTCCTGCCTTTTTCACTACCTAAACTAATGACACAATATCCAATAAATAGTCAGTGGAAAATAGAGCAACTTATGCTGGATACACACCATGCGTTTCCGCGTTCGATGCGTCCGTCGATACGCATCGATTCGATGGATCGTTAGGTCAATTTGCCATACTTTACATGGCAATCGACCTAAAAATCATCGAAATGCGCTCGGAAATGCTCGGAAATAATCGAATCGACGCGTATCGACGGACGCATTCGACGCGGAAACGCATGGTGTGTATCCAGCATTACAGCTCTGGGCGACTATTAGAGAAGGTCTATGAGAATTTGGCATTGATTTGAGTTTTATGTTATATTTTATGCAAATTTGTGGAGTTTGGAATTGGACCAATCAAATGTAGTAGCTGACAATTTTGATTGATGCAGTTAGATATTATTACATACAATTATTAGCATCAAATTGGCATCTTAACTCTCTCTATATTCAACATATAAATATTCATGAGGTAAATACACATCCATCAGTGTGAGCTTCCATCCTTCCTCACCAGTGAGTCACTATGTTACCAGTGGTCTGATCACACTGTGTACAGTGCGGAAATTCAGCCGAGCAGCGGAATTTTATCAATTTAACTTAAATAACACAGTTCCAGATATTGGATAGTAATGACCACTTAGGAAGGACTGAACACATTATTCTTTTTTAGCTAACAGCTGGTCTGTACATACAAGCTAAAAACATCTTGACATAAAGTAAAATTAGGTATGTGTAGCTAAACAGCAGATAAGGTGTAGGATGAAGACATATATTTAATACTATAGAATTACAGAAAAAGATCTGTCTTTATGGAGTGTTTCGTGGTCCAACTAAAAATACACACATTTGTTTGGGGGAAAAAAATATGTCTTTGCATCAGGCTAAACTGATCTACTTACCTAATGGATGGATGTTTTGGGCATTTCATGACAAATCCAAAATGAGGTTGATCCGCCACTGCTTTGTGATAGAACAGGAAACAGACACGCTACCTATAAATGTTTTGTTTATGTCATATTTTCAAGGTGACTAGAGTGGCATGACTTACTCTGTTTTCTGCTTTCAGTTCCTGCTCATTTGCCTTCAGCATTGATATGGGTGTGGAAAGCTAAGCTTTACCTGCTGAGAACATCTCTGTTTACACAGTGTCATCAAGGATGTATTATCATTTTATCTTAGGTACACTTGAATGATAGTCTCCTTCAAAGTGCGCTTTCCCACTTATGTCACTGAAATAAAAATTTATTAGGAGGGAAAGTAAAACCAGAATATATTAGTGAGGATAGAATTGTGTGTACCTTATGGGAAGCTACCTGTTAATACATACCAGAGAATAAAAAAGAAAGCAGGCAGATACACCTTTTGTGTGTGTGTGTGTGTTTGTCTTACAGTCATTGAGCCTGATTCAGGTAAGCGCGGTAATAATACAGTGCACAGACATCGCATGGCAATATTACCCTTACTACCAGCACTGAGTACCACGAGTTACGTTGTTAGCACGACTCGTGGTACTCTACGAGTGTGGCAGTTGCTAAAGTAAAGCATGCTACTAACGGTAATGCTTGTTGGTTAGTGCACATTATCATATCAGTCGTATTAGTGGTAAACCGCGGCTCACGCTAACAGTGTAACTTACAGTATTCAGGCAGCCGACGGGGAGATACGTAGAGGGCACACTTCTCTTGCGCAGACTGGCCGCGACTGGCCAAAGTTACGGGACCCGGTACTGGAGCTGCAAAAATCAATTAACCCTTCGCACACCCACATGCAAATGTTCAAACAAATGCATTCACAGATTTACTCATCCAGGCACAACTGTTATCCCTACAGCTAAATTAAAAGCCAGAGTTTTAGTTCACAGAAGAATGCATTCTTATGCTTAGTCACCTATACTGCGTAGAAGTACCCAGGTAAACATAGGTGTCCTAACTCTGGCCCTGTAACATGCATAGTGCAGACATGCAAACACATTCATTGCATCAAACCTATCAATGGATTAGGAGCACACATCCTAACTTCCTCTCCTGGGAAAGATAGTGCATCTTACCAATCGCACAAGGGAGCTAACGTTATGTGTCCATGTGCACCATGCGCATACACCAGCATAAGCTGTCTGCATGCTGACAAACATACAGGGGAAGGGGGGAGTGCACCGAATTGGACCCTAGCCACAGGGGTCAATGATAAGAATAAACATACATATATCCAGGCACATCGCCTCTAGTTAGGACATTAAATAAATTATTAGGGAAAGGGAGGTGCTGAAGGGGGTGTGGCTAGAAACAGCAAAAATCAATTAACCCTTCGCACACCCACATGCAAATGTTCAAACAAATGCATTCACAGATTTACTCATCCAGGCACAACTGTTATCCCTACAGCTAAATTAAAAGCCAGGGTTTTAGTTCACAGAAGAATGCATTCTTATGCTTAGTCACCTATACTGCGTAGAAGTACCCAGGTAAACATAGGTGTCCTAACTCTGGCCCTGTAACATGCATAGTGCAGACATGCAAACACATTCATTGCATCAAACCTATCAATGAATTAGGAGCACACATCCTAACTTCCTCTCCTGGGAAAGATAGTGCATCTTACCAATCGCACAAGGGAGCTAACGTTATGTGTCCATGTGCACCATGCGCATACACCAGCATAAGCTGTCTGCATGCTGACAAACATACAGGGGAAGGGGGGAGTGCACCGAATTGGACCCTAGCCACAGGGGTCAATGATAAGAATAAACATACATATATCCAGGCACATCGCCTCTAGTTAGGACATTAAATAAATTATTAGGGAAAGGGAGGTGCTGAAGGGGGTGTGGCTAGAAACAGCAAAAATCAATTAACCCTTCGCACACCCACATGCAAATGTTCAAACAAATGCATTCACAGATTTACTCATCCAGGCACAACTGTTATCCCTACAGCTAAATTAAAAGCCAGGGTTTTAGTTCACAGAAGAATGCATTCTTATGCTTAGTCACCTATACTGCGTAGAAGTACCCAGGTAAACATAGGTGTCCTAACTCTGGCCCTGTAACATGCATAGTGCAGACATGCAAACACATTCATTGCATCAAACCTATCAATGGATTAGGAGCACACATCCTAACTTCCTCTCCTGGGAAAGATAGTGCATCTTACCAATCGCACAAGGGAGCTAACGTTATGTGTCCATGTGCACCATGCGCATACACCAGCATAAGCTGTCTGCATGCTGACAAACATACAGGGGAAGGGGGGAGTGCACCGAATTGGACCCTAGCCACAGGGGTCAATGATAAGAATAAACATACATATATCCAGGCACATCGCCTCTAGTTAGGACATTAAATAAATTATTAGGGAAAGGGAGGTGCTGAAGGGGGTGTGGCTAGAAACAGCAAAAATCAATTAACCCTTCGCACACCCACATGCAAATGTTCAAACAAATGCATTCACAGATTTACTCATCCAGGCACAACTGTTATCCCTACAGCTAAATTAAAAGCCAGGGTTTTAGTTCACAGAAGAATGCATTCTTATGCTTAGTCACCTATACTGCGTAGAAGTACCCAGGTAAACATAGGTGTCCTAACTCTGGCCCTGTAACATGCATAGTGCAGACATGCAAACACATTCATTGCATCAAACCTATCAATGGATTAGGAGCACACATCCTAACTTCCTCTCCTGGGAAAGATAGTGCATCTTACCAATCGCACAAGGGAGCTAACGTTATGTGTCCATGTGCACCATGCGCATACACCAGCATAAGCTGTCTGCATGCTGACAAACATACAGGGGAAGGGGGGAGTGCACCGAATTGGACCCTAGCCACAGGGGTCAATGATAAGAATAAACATACATATATCCAGGCACATCGCCTCTAGTTAGGACATTAAATAAATTATTAGGGAAAGGGAGGTGCTGAAGGGGGTGTGGCTAGAAACAGCAAAAATCAATTAACCCTTCGCACACCCACATGCAAATGTTCAAACAAATGCATTCACAGATTTACTCATCCAGGCACAACTGTTATCCCTACAGCTAAATTAAAAGCCAGGGTTTTAGTTCACAGAAGAATGCATTCTTATGCTTAGTCACCTATACTGCGTAGAAGTACCCAGGTAAACATAGGTGTCCTAACTCTGGCCCTGTAACATGCATAGTGCAGACATGCAAACACATTCATTGCATCAAACCTATCAATGGATTAGGAGCACACATCCTAACTTCCTCTCCTGGGAAAGATAGTGCATCTTACCAATCGCACAAGGGAGCTAACGTTATGTGTCCATGTGCACCATGCGCATACACCAGCATAAGCTGTCTGCATGCTGACAAACATACAGGGGAAGGGGGGAGTGCACCGAATTGGACCCTAGCCACAGGGGTCAATGATAAGAATAAACATACATATATCCAGGCACATCGCCTCTAGTTAGGACATTAAATAAATTATTAGGGAAAGGGAGGTGCTGAAGGGGGTGTGGCTAGAAACAGCAAAAATCAATTAACCCTTCGTACACCCACATGCAAATGTTCAAACAAATGCATTCACAGATTTACTCATCCAGGCACAACTGTTATCCCTACAGCTAAATTAAAAGCCAGGGTTTTAGTTCACAGAAGAATGCATTCTTATGCTTAGTCACCTATACCGGTACTGGAGCTGGAGAATGCTGAGGACGGTGGCATGGGAGCGATTCGTGCTTATGGGGCTGGAGGAAGGTATGTATAAATCTTTTATTTGATCTTGTCTCTGGTACACTTTAAAGCAGGGATATCAAACCGGTCCTATGAGGGCCGAGGTCCTCACACATTTTTGATACAGCTCAAATGAATTGATGGGTCTGAATCAGGAAAGGTGTGGTCCATCAGGTAGAACACATTCCTCTCTTTCTCAGTCCATCCTAAACACTGGCATGGATCTGGCCCTCCAGGCCTGGAGTTCGACACATGTGCTTTAAAGTAATGATTAATAGATAGATTATGACAAATGTGGGTGATTTTATGTCTATTTTGTAGAAAACAACGACTGGCCACATAAAGAGGAAACAAGCACATTATTTACCAGTGGTGAAACAGCTGTCCTAGCAACTGATAATACAAGTAAATATGTCAAAGCTAATATCCATTTAGAAAACACTGATATTTAAGGTAAGTAAAGCTGCATACCTACATACCTACAGTAGAATTTCATTACTCTTTAGCAGGGGTAGGGAACCTATGGCTCGGGAGCCAGATGTGGCTCTTTTGGTGGCTACATCTGGCTCACATACAAATTAGTGGAGGTTGATTCACTAAGCTAAACTGCTCAAGTAGCGCAGCAGCGCAAGTAAAATTTTCAAGTAGGCACGCTACTGCTGTAGCATGCAAGTGGCAGGCAGCCTATTGGGCAAAAGTGCAGGGATCTCGTCCTACAAAGTGAATCAATCCCCAAGTCAGCTAGCTAATTGTACAAGCTGTTAGTCAGAATTTCTCCTGTCTGGCTCTCAGAGAAATTGCTGATGTTGCTGAAACCCAAGAGAAGCTGAAGATGTGTCTGACAGATCCGCTGCCTGGCGGAGCAACTCTATACTCATCACCTTGGAAACAGGGACGTGATCCCTACTGTCCCAGTTTGAAACATACTGTATGGCTCTCACGGAAGTACATTTTAAAATATGTGGTGTTTATGGCTCTCTCAGCCAAAAAGGTTCCTTACCCCTGCTCTTTAGGCTACTTACTACAGTCCTGCCCAAAAGTTTTGGGACTGTCAAAAATATTGGAAATTAGAAAAGTTGGTGCTTAAAGCGGACCCAAACTAAACATGTTTTTAATTCAAAATTTTTAGTTGCACTACTCTGACACATATAAAGATAAATAAACACTCCTTCAAGCCTATGAGCATTTCAGTGCATGCTTTTCACCCTTCTCTTTCCATAACTAGGGTTATACAGGTGGCAGCCATTAGCAATTCCTCCTTTGTTATTCCCCCAGTTTACCAGATTCTGTCCCGGCAATATGAAAGGAAGGGAGGGGCTTCTCCAATAAATGTAAAATATTTTATATTTGTCATCATGCAGCTGAAAAAAGACTGCTATTTGTTATTATAATTTAGAAAATAGATTTTATTTCTGAAATCTTGAATTTTTAATTTGGGTCCACTTTAAGTTCTTATAATAGCAATTTGCATATACTCCAGAATGTTATGAAGAGTGTTCAGATGAATTGCATAGTCCTTCTTTGCCATGATAATTAATTGATTCCCAAAAAAAACCTTTCCACTTTATTTCATTGCTGTCATTAAAGGTCCTGCTGAGATCATTTCAGTAATCGTCTTGTTAACTCAGGTGAGAATGTTGACGAGCACAAGGCTGGAGATTAATTATGTCAAGCTGATTGGATTAGAATGGCAGACTTGACATGTTAAAAGGAGGATGATGCTTGAAATCATTGATCTTCCATTGTTAACCATGGTGACCAGCAAAGAAACGCATGCAGCCATCATTACGTTGCATAAAAATGGCCTTCACAGGCAAGGATATTGTGACTACTAAGATTGCACCTAAATCAACAATTTATAGGATCATCAAGAACTTCAAGGAAAGAGGTTAAATTCTTGTTATAGCGGTATCGTCACCATAAAAATCAAATTTCAACAGCAACTGGTCTGAGTGTATTAAGTGATAAAGATGCTAATCCTGCATTCAAAACTTTCAAAACTTTTTCTGCTGTTATGATTTGGAGTTAGCACATACTTAAGGAACACTGGCCCTTTATAGTCGTGCCAAATAATTGCATGCTGGGGGTTCTTTTTATCTATAATCTATTCCTCCTCTTCCCTTTATTTCCCTGCCAGCTTCTTATCTGAAACCTAATCCCCTACTCACTTGTGTTTACAAGCAAGGCTGAGGCGACTCAGCGATTGGAGGAGACAAGAAAAAAAGTAAAGAGCAGAAATGACATCACGAGTTAGACTTAACTGTGGGCAAAAGACATGGCCCCCACCAGGAACAGAATTCTCGTAATTTACTATATAACATTCACTGAAATCAAAATGTGGACAGTATAATACATGTGTTATGTAAGTAGATCAAGTATTTATCTACTTATATATGTGTTTTTTTCCCTGGCATAGTATGGCTGATCCTACTGCTTTAAGAAGGCTTCAGGGCATCCAAGAAAGTCTAGCAAGCGCCAGGATCGTCTCCTAAAGAGGATTCAGCTGCGGGATCAGAGTGCAACCAGTGCAGAGGTTGCTCAGGAATGGCAGCAGGCAGGTGTGAGTGCATACCTAATGAGAATGTACCATAGTGTTGCAATGCGATGATCTCGTTCATTGCAATGAAATGCAAAGGATTAAAGCTGCCACTTATGAGTCCCTTTTGGCTGCAATTTCATGTGTGGCTGCTCTCAGATGTTACTCCATAGTAGGGCTTGCTTTTCCAATGCCCCTTCCGATTGCTAGTAAGCGCCCAGTCAGTGCACTGTACCAATACCTTGAGTCAAATAGTAGTTTCCAGTGACAAAATAGTGGAAACAGGAGAGTGACAAAGCCCACATTCTCCTATTTATGAATAAGAGAAATTGCAAAAACTTAGTAAAGGAATCTTTGTGGTTTAATCGCTCTGTAAAAAGTATATTTTTTCCTAAAATTGTTTATTTATTAATAATATGCTGTGCAAGTGTATTAATAATGTTCTATACCAACAGTGTGTTTTGTTTTATTAATCAGGTTAATATGACAATTTACTTTTGAATATTTACTTTTGAATATTGAAATAGTCAATGTTTAAAATGTTGAGCCTTCATGTGTAAAAATACAATAGGAAGACATATATTCTACTATAAGGAAAACATTCAAATAAATTGCAGGGTACAGGTTACAGTGGCTCACTATTCCGTTCTAAACTAAAGGTGCGTACACATAACTGTTGTCGATCAAAGGGGTCAGGAGTAGATCCTTTGGGCAACAGTTTGGAGGTAGAGCGCTGTACAGACACCTTGCTCTTTTATGGCAGAGTGAAGTTTTTATTGCTATGAAGCACACAGTGGTGGGAGGGGTAAGGAGGAAAACAATATACTTGGTAAGAAAAAGACACAGAGAGCCCAATATGGTGTAGTATGCTCAGGACAATAGTGAATAATGTAATGTGAGAAGGTTATACTCACAAACAAGGGTTACCGCTGAGGCAACCACTGTGAATGCAGGTGAGGAGATTAGACCTGTCCTCACTCAGGGTTAAGAAGTCACTCTCCGTAGATAGAAGAAAGGTAAGGGTGGGTCCCCCTTCCACAAAGGGTGGACACTATAATGACTTTGATGAACAGAGGCGCCAGCAGAATAAAAACAATAATTAAAAGTTTTAAAATATGTTGGGGAGGCAGTGGTGGACTTACCTCCGAAAGCAGACTAGACTACTTGTCTGACATAAATAAACATTCGCTTCATCGGGCAATAAAACAGGGGACAAAACAGTAGCTCTCAGGTAGCACATATAGTGCCTCAGGTAGCACACAGACTTGGTGGTCGTGTCATTTAAAGAGCCAACAGATGTTTCAACAAGCTCGAGGCACACCTGTACACATGTTCAATTCTCGGCAGGCCCAGCTGAGTTTAGTAGAGCACATGTACTGTATGTACCTTAAGAATAAACAGTAATTACGGTAATCAGTGGTCTCAGCAAGGCTTTACTATGGTTTTGCATGATAAAGAAAACCTGGACTGTACACAAAATTCATTAATGGTGGCCATACACAATACAGCTTGTTGCAGATCGCACAAACAATCATTTGTCCAGTCTACCACGTTGCACTAGCACATGATTTCAGCAGGAGTCTTGTCTATTATCGATCGCACAAATGCACTTGCAGTTCAACTGCAAGATCACAACAACTGTAGGATCCCATCAACTGTAGGAACCCATCTCCCTTTGATATAAAAATTGGAGGGAGGTCAGTCTACAGTATGTTAAGATATGTACACATGCAAAAGTGCTGTCGTCTGCAAGGGTCAGGACTCAATTCTTTGGGTGACAGTTCAGGGCTGAGTGCTACATAGACGTGTCACTAACCTAGAGGATAGCAACCCATACTGGTGGGGATGACAAGTGGC
The DNA here is from genome assembly GCF_040937935.1 of Hyperolius riggenbachi. Taxonomy (NCBI): domain Eukaryota; kingdom Metazoa; phylum Chordata; class Amphibia; order Anura; family Hyperoliidae; genus Hyperolius; species Hyperolius riggenbachi. The sequence goes on from NC_090650.1 coordinate 255,083,560, forward strand.
ACACAACATAGCAAGAGGGGTAAGGAGGAGAACAATGCCCTCAGTCTATGCTAGTGTACAATAATATAAACAATACTAATTCTGCAGAATAATCTGAGAATAATCATCTTCCCAACTCCATAGAGCACTGAGCAACCTAAATATAATGCAACAGTCTATGCTAGGCCAAGAGGATCTGGCACTCTGAATGTTTTGGTGAAGGTTGGGGGCTGCCAGACAAACAATGGCGCACAATGCCGCTGATAAAGTACTATAAATGCTATTTAGCGTTTTAAAGTCATTGTGCATATAAACTTTGCCATTCACTTAAAACGCTATTTATGACTTTAACCATAAATAGCGTTTTAAGTGAACTTTAAAGGTTATACACGTAATGATATAAAAACGCTAAATAGGAGGGGCGCATGCGCGGCACACTAGCGGAAGGATGCCTTCTGCGTGAGCTCCGTGACTGAGCTGAGCAAATGGGCAGATAATAGCCAACAAAGGAGCCAGAGCTTGCTATCTTTTGCGAGAACCGATGCCTGAAAAGCACAGGAAAAGGAAAAAGCACTCTCGGTCCCACTCCCAGACAGCTAAGAAGATTCTACAAGAAGTATTCAAGAAACCTTGTTCCAAGATGGCGTCCATGGCGGAGAAGGCCTCTACCTCCTCCGAGCGTGATCCTAGCCCAGCCAGAAAGGATGTATCCTCACCTTCGGATACCAGGAAAAGGTCATGCGAAGACGACGAACTATTCCAATCCATCCAGAAGCTCTTTCGAGCTGAGCTATCCGCTGCAGTTGAGAACTTCTCGGCGCAGATCCGCGACATAAGTACCCGGGTCGAAGTACTGGAAAACAAGTATGACAGCGTCTCCGACGCCCTCGCAGATGACAAAAAACAACTCCAGAAGCATGACGAGCGGTTTGAAATGCTCGAATCCAGGCTAAAAGATTTTGAGAACCGGGCTCGGAGATCCAACCTCAGGATCCGAGGCCTACCGGAAACAGTATCGGATCTCAAGACAGCGGCACTCAACATCTTTTCCGCCATGATCCCACAACTAGACACCTCGCAGTTCAGGATGGACCGTATACACAGGGCCTTGGCTAAGCCACCCAATCCAACACTTCCATGGGATGTGATTCTTAAAATGCACTACACAGATGTCCGAGACCAACTTCTCGCAGAAGCCAGGAACTTAGAATCACTCCCCAGAGCGGCAGAGTCAGTCCACCTGTTCGCAGATCTCTCCCCCATTACACTACAGAAGCGTAGAGCTCTACGACCTATTACCCTCACACTACTTCGCGAAAAGATCAGATACCGATGGGGGTTCCCGTTCCAGCTTCTCTTCACACTGAATGGCCGTAGCTACGCGGTGAAAACGGTACAAGAAGGGAAAGAAATCCTCCAAGATGAAAACATTCAACTCGGGGAGGTCGAGGCCTCGCTACCACAAAGATCGTCCAGGCAGCAAAGAATCTGGTCGACAGTGGGACGCGCTCGCACAAATCCACAGTCATCTTCATCGGACGCCTAAGGAACGATGAGTATACCCTAACCTGTTTCTGAACTGAACTTATGCCGCATTGTTTTAAAATGTTTTTGCCTTCACCTCCTTACCAAGTGAACATTAGACTGTAACTCTACTGAGGCCCACTATGGGCCCATCCACGTGGCACCAGACTGTCTCGATTAGCTTCACGATCCGCTCTACTGGGCATAACAACGAGTATATTGTCACTCACTTCGACTTATTTTTGGATACTTTAGCTATATCAAGCCATGACAGTTCAATAATGGTCGCTTTCCTGCTGTGACTGATGTATTTCACCTAATTCTATTACCCAATGGATAAAAAAATCTAGACAGTCATACCACCGCACTGTATACAGAACGTGAATCTTCTAGTCCCTATATCTGATTCAATGGAGGTATTTTCGCCTCGGTGTGCCATCCTGGGCCGATCAGTAGCCATGCAGGCGGGCTCGCCGACACACTACCCGCCTCCACCTGAACAGAACTACAGACCATAAGATATCTTTTGCTTGATCCCACAAATTTAACCTTACGCGCTCTTTTAATGGAGGGATTTCTGCCTCGGCGCGCCATCCTGGGCCGATCAGTAGCCGTGCGGGCAGGTGCGCCAATGCACTCTCTCCAGTGATTCTGTGTGGGACCACAATACGCATGGTAAACCATGCTAGACGCCATAATTTGTGCCGATTGAACTAATATTATGCATAATGTATGTTGACATGGGACAAATGTTTTGACCATACCATTTATTCCCGTCAGTGTCTGTCTCAATTTAGAGACATGCCACCGATACCCTAAGGTTTGACCCCGGGTTCGGGTCCCGTCGTCCAGAAAGTCCCCCCCCCCCCCGCTGTAGGTGGAGGTGTACAGCAGGGCGGTCCTTGCGGACCCTCACTCCTCCGCGACGGGCCCTCCGGGATTGTAACCTTCGGCAACGATCTAAAATTCTCCCGCAACATCTCTTGCCAGGGGCGGGCTCAGGTTGGCCGTAGGTTTGAGTATGGGACCGGGCTCCACCATGCAGAGGGACCCCCCGTTTTAGGCGGGGACGTACGGCATGGTGGCCCCCGCACTCCCTCACATTTCTTCCTAGGGAGCTGATAGCCTGATAATGTCATCCCCGACAACCTTTGAATAGATATTCAGACTACACATCTGAGCTGAACAATAATAAGTACAATCTTTACCAATATACAGCAGGTTCCATAGCCAATGCCCTATAAACAAAAGAGGGCTTGCTGTATTTAGGGTCCCTGAAGTACTGGGGGTTCCTCGTCGCAGTAACACCTCCTGACTGCTCTACCTGAACACCACCCCGCAGGCACCCTAATAGGTGAAAAGACACCCACTGACATCAGTTTAACAGACCCACTATAAAACTATATATGAGCAATTTTCAACCTGTCAGATTCTCACATACCAAAAGGTGACATAAGCAGCAAGCTTTGCAACCCCCCAACATCGAGTGACCAAGGCTTACCCCCCCCCCCCCTCCGGGTCGGTCGGGGCGGCATGAGGAGGGGGGGGGGCGCCCCAGCAGAAGCCCACTATAGAGACGAGGATTAGAACTAAACGAGGCATAAAAAAACACAAGAGACAGAGCTCTTACCCAGACAGTAAACCTGGCCACTATTCTCCTACAGTCCTGCCCAGCCTGCTCAGTCAGTATTACTATGTTGCCCCCTCATACGCGGAAATGCCTGGACCAAGTTTAGGCAATTCTCTGCATCTTCTTTGCGCTAAAGTGCACCTTGTTATTGCTATGTTAATAATATTAGAAAAGTTTTGTCAACCTTACTCCCCTTTTCCCTTGTTGAATCGGCAATGCAAAGGTAGCCAAAAAGCAGTCATAAACCATCCCCAAATACAGCTGTTCCCACTCTTTGATCATGGTTATGCTCCTGTCATGCAATGTCAGAGGCTTTAATGCCCCTGCAAAGTGCAGCAAGGCTCTAATAAATATCCTCCACCACCGTCCTGATATTATATGCCTTCAAGAGACGCATTTCTCACAGAACTCCACACCTCGGTACTTCCACAAGCACTACACTACCTTTTATACGGCCAGAGCAGACTCCAAGAAGTGGGGGTTATCACACTCCTAAAAAATAATTTCCCATTTCAGGTCAATGACACGCACTCCGACCCAACTGGTCGATTCCACATAATTCAGGGTGTCATACACTCTAAGCGTATCATATTGATAAATGGATACGCCCCACCAGAACAGGCCCTCAAGACGTTTCAAGACATCTGTAACTATCTACTGACAGTTCCAAGCGCTCCCATTATCTGGGCAGGAGACTTCAATCTCACACTAAACGACACTCTTGATAAATCATATCCATCGCCGGATAGACTATCCAAGCGAGACAGGAAGAAACTCCAGTCACTACTCTCAGACTTTGCTCTCACAGACTCCTGGAGAGAATTATATGGCCCCAAAAGGAGCTACACCTTCTACTCAGCCCCGCATAATACTTACACGAAAATAGACCACATCCTTTTCTCAAATACCCTCATACCAGCCCTTTTATACACAAGACATATCCCCATCAGCTGGACTGACCACGATATGGTACTCACATCATTTGACTGGACCAACCTTCACACCCCTAAGCCTTCTTGGCAACTTAATGACTTACTACTAATAAATCCATCCTCTAAACTTCAAATACTAGACATGCTACAACAATATTTTGACACCAACCTAAGTGATGACACCTCACCTATAACTAACTGGCTAGCACACAAAGCTGTCCTTAGGGGCAAAATCATACAACTTAATGCCAAACAAAGAAAAGAAAGATCTAAGAGGATGTCTGACTTAACCTACAGACTTTATCGTCTTACCATCCTGAACCATCAGAACCCCACAAGATTTATTGCTAAGCAAATACAAGATATCAATCTTCAAATAAATCTCATACTAGCCCAGCAAGTCAAGAAAGCAATTATTTGGACGGGGGCAAAATACTATAAGAAAGCCAACAAACCTGACACATGGCTCGCCCGGAGGTTGAGAGCAAAAGAAAAAACCAACTCAGCATTTGGAATACGCTTAGCCTCGGGGGATGTCACTAGCCACCCCGACAAAGTTCACCAAGCATTTTATAATTATTATTCTGAACTATATAAAGCTGCCGAAAACCCATCAACTCCCACATTAAACGAATTCTTGAGCCCCCTCAAGCTCCCCAAACTAAATGCAGATTCTATTAAATCCCTGTAAGGCTTGGTGGTGTATTCTCCACAGTCAGCATGCAACGCATGAGCTGGCGTGGAGGAGGTACACACACTAGCACCAGGAACAGGCTATCCCTAGTATAGTGGAGGGGAGGACTGACTCCAATAGGAGATTGTGGCGCACAGAGCCGGTGCAGATCTGACAGCCACAAACAATGCTTTCGTTATAACGTCTCAGCGCAAAGTAGCGCTGAGCGCATAAACCAGAACTGAGGAGATCAGGACAGGCAGACAGAATGAACGCTTGCTAGCTAGCGGCTACTTAGCGACAGCAAGCGTCCAAAACCAGACAGACTGGAATGAGGCAGCCAATGCGCTGCAGCGATGGCGTGCCTCACAAAGACAGGACAGGACAGTCAGAAAATAGCAGGATAAAGATAGATGAACGTAACACAGATAAATATACAATAAGTATGTTTTCCTAGCGTATTACAATTACAGCTATCAATGAAACTATTAGTAACTTCTGACTAACATATGTATATATCGGCAATGAACCGATATATGACATAAGCAGGAACGCTGACTAGGACTGGAGTAATACAGGGAACAGGACTCAGAAGGATTCGCTATCTCTTCGCAGAGATGAACGCAATCCACAAACAGTAACAGAACAGGATTCAGAAGGATTCGTTATCTCTTCGCAGAGATGAACGCAATCCACAAACAGGAACAGGAACAGGATAACTAGCTCAGCACGGGTGTTCACGGTACGCGCAAACTACCAAAACGTGCTGGAAAACTGACTAACTGAACACAGGAAATAAACAGTTCGTGTACGTATATATCAGCAACACTGATATATCAACGTAACACTAATACAAGGAAAATAATAAACGTGCTGGTATGCATATATATTGGCAATGAACCAATATATGATGCAAAGACCAGCAAGGTATCTTTAACAAGAAACACGATCGGGGGCTAAAGCGACAGCAAGACAGGCTTAAGCTGAAACTATGAAAACCCAAGGAAACCCTGCAGGAAGCAGATCTTTATACTGAGGTCATCCAATGGGAGCAGACATGCAGATTCCCACACAGGTGAATGATAATCAGTCACAAGCTGACAGCAGGGAAAGACAGACAAAGCTATGCAGTTTGCATGGAAATAGATCAGAACTGCCTGAGCTGCAGCACTACTTCCAGCAATAGCTGCTGCAGCAGCGATCATTACAGTACCCCCGCCTTTAAAAGCGGATTCCAGACACTTTTCAAAACTGAAATTTCCAACAAAACAGTCTGACTGATAATTCATGATGACCGGGACAGCCCGGCAAGACCGAATTCCAGAATCAGTCCCCACAAGACTGGACCCATCAGAACCAGAACCTACAGAACCATGCCCATCAGTACTACAAGCCCCAGTGTGACACCCATCAGAACCATGATTTCCAGAAGAAAGCCCTCCGAAACTCCCTGAGCGATACCCACCGCCTTCCAAGAACCGTTCAGAAACGCCAAAGCCTTTGCAATGCCCACCGGTACTGTCTTTACCAACACAAAACCCACTGTTGAACCAGTCCAAGGCACCAGGACAAGTTTTCTCAGAGACCTCCCAGAACACCTTGAAGCTCCAAAGAGATCCCCATAGGTCAGAATGCCCTTTAGGCTCACATGGAGAACTATCAAGAACCCCTATGGAACCTAGGGCAATTCCCGAGTCAGGGCCACAAGGACAAACATCAATATCAGGGCTTTCAGGGACCAGAACCATCTCTGGGCATGCAGGCAGACTGGCAACATCAGAACATGTTCCCACTAAGGAAGCATCAGAGCACGCTAACACCTTAAACACACTTGGGCATTCTGGCACACAAAGAACATCTGGGCACACTGGCACAAGAGAAACCTCTGGGCATGTCAAGGAACTGTGAGCCTCAGGGTCAGCCAAGACAGGACCAAAACCAGGACTGGCCAAAAAAAAATCATCATGACTAAACTTCTCAACTACTGGACTTTTACACGAGAATGCTGGATCAGACTTAGATGTCGCTGATTCCAGCAAAGTCAGTAACAAATCAGATTCAGGGGCACTAACAAGACAGGACAAATCTTCTGATGTATGCACTGAACCAGATAGGAACTCCACAACTACCTCTGGACTGGACAGAGACTCATTTAATATACTGGATTGGAGCTCATGAGGCGCTGCAGAACAAGTCAGTATTGCAGCAGCCCCCACTGGACTAGGCAAAACTGAGGAATTCCCTGGACAGGAAGGGGACTCTGGAATCTCTGCCACAGTGGCCAGAGAACCAGAATCTTTCAGGATACAAGGCAGGGTTTCAGGAATGCTTACTAAATCAGACTGAAATTCTGAGACTTCTGTTATTTTGACCAGAGAATCAGAATTATCCATGTTACAGGGCAAGACTTCTGAAACATGCAGAGGACAGGGCTGGAGTTCCTCAGCTGTTACAACACTGGAGAGGGACTCAACAACATTGGTTAAATCAGACTGTGTACAGGGCAAGGTATCTGACACACTTGCTGACGAGGACAATATTTCAATGGCTTCTGCTTTGCTGGGCAGAAATTCATCAAGTTTTATTAGAGCAGACTGTAATTCCAAAACAGCTGCTAGACTAGTGAATATTACTGCAACACCAACTGAGGTAAGCAGTGCCTCAGACCCTTCTGCTAGAGGGTTTGAAATATCCAAAGTACTGGGTGAAGCATAAGACTCTGCGACCACAGCTTCACTGGACAGGATCACTGAACAGTCCATATTGCAGGGCAAAACCATTGAAGCACCTGCTGGACAGCATAATGATTCTGTGACCTGAGTTTCATTGGAGAGATCTACAGCACAATTCATGGTACAGGGCAAATTTATTGGAACATTTTCTGAACAAGGTAATAATTCTGCGATTTCAGGTTCACAGAGCAGATGCTCTGAGCTATTCATGAAACTAGAGCGAGGTGTAGAAACAGGAAGATCAAGACACAATGTTTGCGCATCTGAATCACCATTCAATTGTAAAATTGGAAAATTCAGATGCTGGGGTTCTGAGATTTCTGGACAGGATTGCTGGGACTCGGAAACTGATGTAGTGCATCTATTGGCATCTGCTGGATCAGACAGGAGTTGAACTTTATTAACACGGGTAATTTCTGCAGAAGTGTTTGCAGAGACAGGCAAGATTTTTCTGGTGTCTGTTTCACTGAACAAAGACTCATGAGTACTGGCTAGGCTGGACTCAGAAGTCAGCAGGACCTCTGGATTCTCTGCTGAGAAATTTGTGCAGGGCAAAGTTAAGAAAGTATCAGTGGCTTCTGTTTTACTGGGAAGTAACACTGAGTTATCCATGGTACAGGGTGGAGTTACAGGAACATTCACAAGACATGGCAGGGACTCAGTAACTGGAGAAGTGGGACAGTCTCCAATTGACAGTGTGTCTTCCCTGGTATCAACTGATTGAATCGCATAAAAATCATCCAAAATCATTTTCCACACATCGATCAAAGAAGCCACAAAGTCATACCCACACACACCAGTTTTTATTAGGTTATAGGCAGACTTAATGCATGCATTCAATACTAATTCACCTTTTGCACTGTAAAATTGACAAAATGAACTTGAATCATTCTTCCATTCATTGACCAGAGCTTCCATCTCTCCTATCTCAAATGGAGGATTCCAAGCATACTTAACAGGCAGATCACAGTTTGCAGATATGATTGTGGCAGGGACATATATTGGGTTAATTAGCAGGTGATTGGCAGATTCCTTATTCTTAAGAATCTCTAATACCTGTAGCAAGTGTTTAACTGTAGTGTATGCAAACTTTCCTTGCTTCACAAATAAGTTGATTTGTTCAATACTCTGTAATATCTCCTCATAATCATACTCAGATAATTCTTTTAAACAAAAATCTTTATTTTCCCTAGCCAGTGATGAAAGTTCATTAGTAGTTTCATAAGTCCATTTAACTCCCCTGAAAGACAATTGCATTTCATTATCTGTTAATGGCAGAATCTCATTATAGGTCTCAGTCGCTAAGGATAACGACTCTGCAGATTGGACACGTTTTTTAGAACGTTTGCGTTTTGCCTTTGACCTTGCGGTTTTTGATGATTTATTCAAAGCTGCAGGAAAATTATCAGTAACACTTTCTGCTTGCTGCTCATTCTTGCAAGCAATTGAAGAAGCAGCTGATTGGCCTGCTGCCAGGAGTTCATTTAGAGGAAAAGGCAATGGATCTATGCGCAACCAGTTATGGATCACAAACGCTAGAAATTCCAGTGGTCTCTCATTCAAATCGGAATGATTGAGAACATCACATGCCCACTGAAGCAATTGCCCTTTAAACAAAATATAAACTAGCTGGAGTGCCCAGGTTGAAACAGGAGTCGCTTGGAGATCGGGATTGGCCAGGAACCTGGCACATTCAGAGAAAAAATCATTTTCTGTTTCAGGGTTAAGTTCTTCAAATTTCTTAAAGGAACAAGAACCATAATTAACTGTGTCATACTTTCTGGGAATCCCCCCCACAATGGGGATTGGTAATGGGGTTTTCATAATGTAAGGCTTGGTGGTGTATTCTCCACAGTCAGCATGCAACGCATGAGCTGGCGTGGAGGAGGTACACACACTAGCACCAGGAACAGGCTATCCCTAGTATAGTGGAGGGGAGGACTGACTCCAATAGGAGATTGTGGCGCACATAGCGGGTGCAGATCTGACAGCCACAAACAATGCTTTCGTTATAACGTCTCAGCGCAAAGTAGCGCTGAGCGCATAAACCAGAACTGAGGAGATCAGGACAGGCAGACAGAATGAACGCTTGCTAGCTAGCGGCTACTTAGCGACAGCAAGCGTCCAAAACCAGACAGACTGGAATGAGGCAGCCAATGCGCTGCGGCGATGGCGTGCCTCACAAAGACAGGACAGGACAGTCAGAAAATAGCAGGATAAAGATAGATGAACGTAACACAGATAAATATACAATAAGTATGTTTTCCTAGCGTATTACAATTACAGCTATCAATGAAACTATTAGTAACTTCTGACTAACATATGTATATATCGGCAATGAACCGATATATGACATAAGCAGGAACGCTGACTAGGACTGGAGTAATACAGGGAACAGGACTCAGAAGGATTCGCTATCTCTTCGCAGAGATGAACGCAATCCACAAACAGTAACAGAACAGGATTCAGAAGGATTCGTTATCTCTTCGCAGAGATGAACGCAATCCACAAACAGGAACAGGAACAGGATAACTAGCTCAGCACGGGTGTTCACGGTACGCGCAAACTACCAAAACGTGCTGGAAAACTGACTAACTGAACACAGGAAATAAACAGTTCGTGTACGTATATATCAGCAACACTGATATATCAACGTAACACAAATACAAGGAAAATAATAAACGTGCTGGTATGCATATATATTGGCAATGAACCAATATATGATGCAAAGACCAGCAAGGTATCTTTAACAAGAAACACGATCGGGGGCTAAAGCGACAGCAAGACAGGCTTAAGCTGAAGCTATGAAAACCCAAGGAAACCCTGCAGGAAGCAGATCTTTATACTGAGGTCATCCAATGGGAGCAGACATGCAGATTCCCACACAGGTGAATGATAATCAGTCACAAGCTGACAGCAGGGAAAGACAGACAAAGCTATGCAGTTTGCATGGAAATAGATCAGAACTGCCTGAGCTGCAGCACTACTTCCAGCAATAGCTGCTGCAGCAGCGATCATTACAATCCCTTAATTCTACTATAACCGAAGAGGAAGTCTCCAATTGCATTAAAAAGCTGAAGATAGGGAAGGCGCCAGGCCCAGACGGATTCACAACTCTCTACTATAAAAAATTTCATCATACCCTCGCCCCACATATAACAAAATGCTTTAATCACATTCTCAAAAACAACTGCCCTCCTCCAGAGTTTATGGAATCCCACATCACTCTTATACCCAAACCTGCTAGGGACCATACTAACGTTAAGAATTTCCGCCCCATTTCCCTTTTGAATTTCGATTACAAACTCCTTACAGCCATCCTAGTAGCTAGACTTAACAAATTCTTACCCTCTTTAATATCCAACGACCAAGTAGGTTTTATCCCCCACCGGCAAGCCTCTGACAATATCAGGCGAAACGTGCTACTAATTAATCAGGCAAATATCACCAAAACTCCCTTGACTATCCTTACCATTGACATAGAGAAAGCATTCGATACTCTTGAATGGCCCTATATGTTTAAAGTCATAGAAAACGCAGGAATCATAGGCCCCTTTCTCAACCTTATCAAAAATCTATATTCCTACCCCACAGCTTCCCTTAAAATTCCAGGAGCCACCCCCACTTCCTTTCCTATCCTACGAGGGACCCGTCAAGGATGTCCACTGTCCCCCGCCCTATTCGCACTTTCCATAGAACCCCTAGCAGAGCACATTCGACGCTACCCTAATATTAATGGTTTCCATATAGGAAAAACTGAACCCAAACTGACACTTTTTGAAGATGACGTTCTTCTCACACTAACAAACCCCACAAAGTCAATTCCCTTCACTATTGCACTAATGACTGAGTTTGGTCACCTGTCAGGCCTTAAAGTTAATGTCAATAAAACTGAAATTATGTTTTGCCAAACCCCCGCAAATATCGGGAAGGAATTAGCCACCAAGTTTAATTTTCAATATAGAGACCACTATGTACAATATCTGGGGATCAAACTTACTAATAACTATCACACGCTATATAAATGGAACTACACTCCCCTTATCACCAAATTACAACAAGATCTGATCGACTGGGATGTCCCTTCCATTTCATGGTCTGGGCGCATCACAGCAGTCAAAATGACCCTGCTCCCCAGAATCACTTACTACTTTAGGGTCTTACCTATTGATATCAAAATGTCAGATATACATAAGCTCCAAAAACAGATATGTCAATATGTGTGGAATCACAAAAAACACGTATCAAAAAGAGTCTAATGATGAGACATAAAAATGAAGGTGGACTCTCAGTACCCAACTTAACAGTGTACTACAAAGCCTCCCAGCTTGCTCAACTTCCTTCAATTTATGCAAACTTCTTTACCCCCTCATGGGCAGAGATAGAAAATAACATTCTGGCCCCTTACTCACTGGAAGGCCTGCTCTGATCGCATAAGCCAACCCCACATCAGGTGGTTTCAAAATCACCAATCACATCACATACACTCCGGGTCTGGAGAAAATCCAGACTTAAGTACAAATTACAATCTACCACCCCCCCTCTCACCTGCTTTATGGGCAACCCGGATTTCCCAGCAGGTCTGGAGGCGGGAGCTTTTAACTGGTGGAAAAACAAAAACGTATACTACCTCAAACATATTTTAGTGCACAATAAAGTTCCTACTCTGGAAGATCTACTCTACTCATTTCAACCTCCCATATCTGAGCACTTCAGATGCAGACAACTACACCACTTCGCATGTTCCCTGAACAACCCCTTAATAGGCATTAGGACCTCCACCTTTGAGAACTTCTGCCTAACAGACCCTCTAATGAAAGGAATGGTTTCGTACTTATACTCCACCATAAACGCACCGCCCAACGACTTTATACCTCCCTATAGAACAGCATGGGAAGCAGACCTAGGCATCCAATTTGATGATGAGGATTGGAAACAGTCCCTCGAAGTCCTATCCAAAGGAAGTTTACAATCTTCCACAATGGAAGTATCCATACGACTACTTCACAGAACATATCTTGTCCCCTCGAGACTGGCTAGAATATACCCCTCTCAATCCCCTTATTGTTTCAGGGGTTGCACCTCCCCTGGTTCTATGTACCACATCTGGTGGGAGTGCCCAGTAGCATCTGATCTCTGGTCCAAAATCGCTAGGTTAATAGGCAGAATCTTCCACAAATCTTTCACCAAAGACCCTCAGATACTACTCCTAGGCCACAGACCGGACTCAATGCCGCATGCTACCCACAAATTGATCCAGCATATAGTCTCATCCGTAAAACTTTTTATAGCATCCAAATGGAAACAATCCCTACTATGCTACCAAGAAATAATTGCACGAATAGACAAAAAAATGATGTATGAAAGAATCAATGCTAGAGTCCAGGACGCAATGCAACACTTTGAAAGAGTCTGGAGACCATGGATAGACTATAGAGGGAATATCCCCTTGTATAACATTCTCAATGACTAGCTCACCACTGGACCAATCAATAATAGCCCTTAACACGATAGACAGGTTGGTTGAGGTTTATTCCACTGAACTGCCAGCTGCAGCTGCAATACTGCACGCACACTATACTCTGAAGTATGGGTTTGTGAATTATGATGCCCAATGGTACCATACCTGGTTGCAATGCACCCCACCCCCCAGGTTGCTGATTCTCCTTTCATAAGTATTTTTTTATGCATCAAAAGCGTACTATTTTGTTTATGTACTGTTTTCTCTTTATATGTTCTCCAAATACCAAAGTACATTGTTAACTATATTTGTTAATTCTTGTGGTTTTCAATAAAGCTCTTTTTGAACACTAAAAACGCTAAATAGTATTTCCCAGCGGGCAATGGCATACTAAGTTAAAACGCTAAATAGCGTTTTACATGGCATGATAACCACATCACTGTGCGCCATTATTTCCCAGCGGGGCATGCGCCATAATGTTAAGCTCCAGACTGTAAAATAACAATTACAATGTAATTAATTGGTGCGCCAGAAAGTATCTATGACACTATGCACCAGTTTTTCCTGCTCCGAGCAGCCACCTCAGCTGAAAACCATCTAGTGTGTGTACAAGGCTTAATGTACACCTGAACTGAGAGGTATATGGAGGCTAGTGTGTGAACAAGGCTTAATGTACACCTGAACTGAGAGGTATATGGAGGCTGCTATATTTATGTAATTTTAAACAATACCAATTGCTTGGCTGCTGAATATTTTTGGCTGCACTGGATCACACACCCTTTTCTGCCCACCAACAGAGATTTCTGTTGGTGGGCTCTGATCGCTGCTGGCATATTTGTTTATTTTTTTGGTTAATAATTTGTTCTTTTATTTTGAATACATTTGTCTATTTTTTATATTATTTTATTTCCCCCCTCCCTATCTCTCCCCAACAGCCAATCCCAGCGATCAGCTCTCATAGTCACCTATGAGAGTCGATCGCTCTCTGAGCCTCCCCAGGGGACAGCCGAGTGACACGGCTGTCCCCAGTACACCGCTGCCATAGATCGCAGCGCTGTACAATGTAAATCTATCTGTCCCCAGTACAGCGCTGCCATAGATCGCAGCGCTGTACAATGTAAATAGATGGCGGTTTCGCAGTCTAATAGCGGTGATCGCCACTGTTTGACTGTTGATGGAGCAGAGCTCCGTCATTCAAGTGGGGATCCGTGTGCATCGGCGCATGCAATCCCCTGCCAAACCCCGCCCTAGGACTTGACGCCTTTCGGCTTTAGGCGGTCCTGGGGCTGCCACCCTCCCAATGCTGATTGTCGTTAGGCGGTCGGGAGAGGGTTAAAAAAGATAGTTTATGCCAACGGTTCCTGTGATAGTAACAATTCCAAGCTCGTCTAAAAGACAAAGGGAGACCAGGAGCCCAATGGTGCAGAGTGGTGTAAGATTCACAAAAGCAACATGCTAGGGATGTATATACTCACAAAGGTGGATTGCAAATCCTTGCAACTACTGTCAGAGCAGGCGGGTAATTAATTGTCCCCGCTTGGTTTTTCAGGTCTGTGAACAGGAACTGGGTGGTCGCACTCCACTCTCATGCTTGCTACACAGCCATAGCAGGAAGCAGGCAAGCACCCGTGAAATGCACTGTCAATTTTATGTTCTCTAATTAAAGAGCTTTTTTCAATAATCTGGTCCAAATTCTTCAAGAGAGTTAAGATTATCTCTCTGTTTATACGGTTAACAGTTTATTATCCTATCTTTTATGCATTGGGCGCCTCCACCCCTGTTTTAAGCGTCTTTAAAAGGAAGCTTGTAGCAGCTTTGCTACTTATTATTAGATGCATATCTAGTACATACATTGCTTGCATTTGTTTATTCAGTGTTGCACCTGTTTTCTCATTTTTTTCTCAGCAGGATGAGTAAAGCAAAGATTGTTTTCTGTTTTGTCTGAAGTCTTTTATACTGTATAGTATGAATTCCTACCTACTCCTATAAATACATCACCATTGTGGTGCACCTGCAATAGAGGGTAAACTTCTAGGAAATGGTTTAAAGTAATATTTTTTTTACTTGGTAAACGTGTTTTGATTTTGATTAGCTATTAGATTTTGTTGATTGAAAACATAGCCTCTGATTTGCAGTTTCAGGGCACACCTGTAAAGAAAATAAACAAAGGAAGCTTATATAAAATATCAGCTTCTTGCTGACTCCCAGGATCTCAAAAATAAACTCGAAGAAATGTATTTGCCAATAGGCCTTGTTTTTTTGCTACTCTGTCCTCCTCCCTTGATGGGATGAATGTTGCACACCTTGTACACGTCACTTTGGTTTATGCAATGCTCCGGAGATTATAGTAGTATGGCCTGTTTAATAATAGTCTTTGCTTGCATGCTTAACATTTACACAATGCTTTCTTAGAATTTGTGGGTGAAGCTCTAATCAACCTATTATAAAAACATTCCAGAAAAATTACATAATTTCATTTAATTAGACCTATTATTTGCCAGCTTGCAAACACAAGCTGAGAATCCTCATGCAGGCCTAGGTTTTCAATAAAAAAGTCATAAAACTTTTTAAATAAACTTCGTTGTTGTAAAAGAAAATCTTATCTTTCTGAATGGTAAGTAGGCCATGATAATATGGCACGAAAGATCCAGGGGTGCTGATATCAAACCAACAAAGTCAATTTAGACCCACTTTTTAATGATATGTTTATTACATTTTTTCCTGTTATACAATACAACACAACATTTACAACAACACCCCTAGCCTTTGAGTTGCCTGCCTAACACACCATTCCAGTTACAGTACACATGGTCTTGTACTTATACGATCTTTACAATATCAATAAGAGGCATTGAAAAAAATCACATGGCATTTTTAAGTGTGACATTTTTTATCACAACCACAACTAAAAAAAACCCAAGATATAAACTCAGAGAATCCACAGTAATATTTATGTATCTATGATTCACAGATCCGTTTGTTGATCCCTTTCTATCTCATATCTTCTGTCTCATATCTTGCTGATATGCTCTTATTTTTGCTGAGAAATACTGCCTCCCCACATCTAAAACCAATAATTAAACCAGAGGGGAAGAGCTTGGGACAAGAAAATAAAGTCTGAACATGTTATTTTGTCACGCTGCCGGGTGACCTAATATTTGCCCGAAAATTGCAGAGTTAAATGACTCACCTGTTTGGAAAATCACATGATTTTATCACTCACCATAACATATTACTGGCAAGATTTTGTAATTGATTCAGACCCAATGATTATTTTCTCTGTCTTCAACTGGATCGTCCTTGTTTTCACTCAGAAGCTTAAAGTGCTGAAGCCAAAGGATCTGAATGACAACTAGAAAACTAGCATTTTTTTACAGTGATATCACTTAGATTAGCAATGGCATTCTCAATGATTTTGTCAGTGCAGCCGTCATGTCTGACTGATGTTGGAGTGTGTGTGCATGTGAGCATGTTTCGTTTCCAAATAGTTTACAACTCCTATTTTTTTGTTTTTTATTTCTGTATGTTTCTCCTTTGGGGAAGATTTGCCTTACTTTGTGTACCAATGACTTGTGTCACTCCAACATGGACATGAGACTGTAGTAAACAATCCATAATGACAAGTTATCAGAAATAGGTCAGCTTATTTTATATTATATTCTATAACAGGGGGATCTATCCAACATGCAAAGAATAAAGAAAGCTGAGTCTCCATCTGGATTTCGCAATATTAGTAATTTATTAGTGGTACCATAGCCAATGAGCATTTGACAAAGGCCTGTGTGCCAAAATGTTGTGCTTTTTGTGGCTATGGTACCACTAATAAATGAAGCTACTATTGCGAAATCCAGATGGAGACCCAGCTTTCTTTATTCTTTGCATCTGATTGTACACACCTGTGTGATCCTGGTGTATGCTGGTTGACTCCCTGGTGCTATGACTATCAGTGTTCGGAACTCTGGGGCAATTCTTTTTCATAGTTGGATCTATCCAACATCTCTTAGTCTCTTAGATGTGCAGGATGACCTGTTCTATCTAATGCAACTGGATAAGCTGGAGGCAACACTAAATACAGAGAAAGAGATACAAAAATATTCCAAAGATGGAAACCATATATTCTCCATGTGGCAACTCGTGGTTATATAAAAAGTATGATGGAGCCCTTTAAGTACTCATTGTTGTATGCCTATGAGCAGTTGAAAGGCACGAGCGTGGAACTCATGGAGCGTGGAGAGCTTGGAACTCTAGGAGGCATTTGCTGCTTGAAACCACCTATAACGTACTCTACACAAAGGGAAAGAGCAAAATGATGAGGGGCTGGTAGGGGTGAGATGTCTGGGGGGACAGGGAGGGAACAGGGGCGTAGCAATAGGGGGTGCAGCGGTAGCGACCGCATCGGGGCCCTTGGGCCAGGGGGCCCCAAAGGGCCCTCCCTCAACTACAGTATTAGCTCTCTATTAGTCCTGTGCTCATAATAATAATCACTTTGAATAGTGGTAATCATTAGCAGGCTGCTCCCCATCCCCTTCTTGCACCTCTGAGACTGTAGTTGCTATTGGCAGGTTTTGGTGCGCCGTATCAATTGTTATGTATAGAGTGCTTGGGGGGCCCCATTGTAAGACTTGCATCAGGGCCCACAGCTCCTTAGCTACGCCACTGGGAGGGAAGTTCTGTTCTTGGGATGCTATGGTGATAAGCTGTTCCACTGTTTATACTTTCTCAATTTTGTAGCCTTTACATTGGAGATGTTAATGTGGACACAGCGATTTTCTCTGGTTTATGTATGTTAGAATTAACTTGAAAATAACATAAAACATTTATAATAAACAATCCATAACCATAACTTAGGAAAAAAAAGTCAAATGCGTTGTTTGGTTCCTATTAATGTCCAGCACTTTCGGTCATAGTAATAGCCAAAACTCTTATTAGTGCCCAGGTGCCACCCAATCAGGAAGTCAGAGGACTTTAAAATAACAACTTTGTGTAAGCTGAATATAGAGCACGATTCATTGTCATGTATATATAAACAATGAATCAGATCTTGTTATTCATCTTAATTGGCCTTCTGAAGGACGTTATTAAAATAATGCCATGTATTGCTTATAACTGTTTTAAAATGTAATTTTAGCTACTGTTTCCATTTCAGTTGGACAAGAGGAAAGCCTTAATCAGGTTTTAACTGCTGTTAATGTAAACAGTGAGATCTGCACTTGTCTGTGCATGAATTTTAATGTGCTTGCGTTTTCAATGATCTCCCTTTTCAACAAGAGTTAAAAAAAATACAGTATCAGACTTCTCTTTTTTTGTTGCCAGTGCATTGGATTTGTAAGCGGTGTGTTTGCCTTTAGGCCCCCTTCACACATGACAGAATTCATGTGCGAATTATGTTTCTACAAAACCCCCTAAAATTTCCCAAGCACCCTATTAGCACCCCCCTGGCGACTGGTGTGAACTGACTTTCTAATAGACGCCGTGGTCAGTTCACCGGCAGCAGCAGCCTGCAGCTCCGGCAGCGGCAGAGCAGGGCTACGGGAAAATGGCGTCCGAAGCCCTGCTCTTGAGACTTCGAGTCTGCCGTGCAGGGCTTCGGGCGCCATTTTCCCGTAGCCGTGCTCAGCGCGGGAGTTTCAGTTGCTGGCTGCAGAGGATAGTGGGAGCTGCGTGCCGAACGGAGGCTGGGCGGGACAAGAGTTCCTCAGGTGAGTAAATGTTTTTTTTTTTTCTATTACAGACAGGCAGCCAGCCAGGTGTATGTTCTGGGCAACTCTGTTACATGATTGAAGTGTTTTCTGGCCAGGTCTGCCTGCTACATGATTGCCCGTATTTCTAGTCAAATCTGCTGACATGTTTGCATGTATTTTCTGCTCAAATCTGCTGACATGATTGCACGCATTTCTAGTCAAATCTGCTGACATGATTGCACGTATTTTCTGGGCAAATATGCCGACATGATTACATGTATTTTCTAGACAAATCTGCCACGATTGCACGTATTTTCTGGTCAAATCTGCCGACATGATTGAACATGTTTGCTGGTCAAATCTGACACATGATTGAAAGTGTTTTTTGGTCAAATCTGCCGACAGGATTGAACGTATTTTCTGGGCAAATCTGCCGACATGATTGAACATGTTTTCTGGTCAAATCTGACACATGATTGAAAGTGTTTTTTGGTCAAATCTGCTGACAGGATTGAACGTATTTTCTGGTCAAATCTGACACATGATTGAAAGTGTTTTTTGGTCAAATCTGCCGACAGGATTGAACGTATTTTCTGGTCAAATCTGCTCACATTACGGGTATTTTCTTGAGAAAACCTGCACAATTATGTGAATTTTCTGGGGAAAGGGTCACCAAAACTTGGGCCCACTGTCTTTGTGTTGCACTTTTAAAGGGAACCCGAGGTGAGATTAATAT
Organism: Hyperolius riggenbachi; assembly: GCF_040937935.1. NCBI lineage: Eukaryota > Metazoa > Chordata > Amphibia > Anura > Hyperoliidae > Hyperolius > Hyperolius riggenbachi. The sequence goes on from NC_090650.1 coordinate 255,102,908, forward strand.
TGAGGCTGCCATATTTATCTCCTTTTAAGCAATACCAGTTGTCTGGCTGCTGTGCTGGCATTTTGCCTCTAATTCTTTCAACCATAGACCTTGAACAAGCATGCAGCAGGTCAGGGGTTTCTGAAAATATTGTCAGAACTGACAAGATTAGCTGCATGCTTATTTCTGGTGTAATTCAGTTCACTACTGCAGCCAAATAGATCAGCAGGGCTGCCAGGCAACTAGTATTGTTTAAAAGGAAATAAATATGGCAGCCTCCATATCACTCTCACCTCGGGTTTACTTTAAATTACAGTTAGCTCTGATCTCATCCGGTCATGGCCACGTCCATTTTTTTGCTGCCACTGAATGCAAGTCAATGGTACTGCACTTGTTGAGCACTCCAATGCAAGTTTTTACATCCAAATTTTCAGGAGAAAAAATACAGCCGACGTGTATGTTTTCTTCTTTGCAATAGACATAAGATACAAGTGGAAATGTGATTCTAAAAGCAAAAATGTGCATGTGAATAACACATTTTACATAAATAAGGACAGTAGTAGCCACACCTTTAAAAATAAACAATCACGTGCTCAACACACTTCTCTGAAACACCCAAAGGAAGTTGAGGGGAGGGGCAGGTAGTTATAACTTTATAAAATAACATTGTACATTTTTGCACTCACAACACACAGGAAGTCTAAATCGCATGCCAAAATTCACACATGCGAATTTGCGAAATAAGTTGTGAAAATTGCTATGACAAGTGTAAAGGCACCCTTATCGTTTTACTAATAAAACCACTTATTTCCAATTTACTTCAGGCCCTTTTTACACCTGCAGGTGATACCTGCGATGCTTTACCCTATTTTACCGCATGGGGCCGCAAAAGCAATGACAGTCTATGGAGACTTTCACACCTAATGCAGTCCATTGCAGTGCGCCGGAAGTATCTGATCTGACGCAAGGGCTGCAGTGCAATACCACAAGCACCATGCTTAATGCACAGAGCTTGGGGTAATGGAAGTCTATGGGCTACACAGTAAGTGTAAACCATGGAGCATGGTATGTCACAGTGCATATGTGCAGACCAATGGGAACCCCAGTAATGTACTTCCTTCCCAGCAGGGAGTACATCACTGAACAAGGGTGAACCTATGCATATAACCCTGTCACTGCATCGTGGTGCAGGGTCATATGAAGAAGGATTTATGCAGAGCTGTGCGTGCGATCACCACACCGGTATAATGTAAAACTGGCCTAAAGGGAACCTGAAGTAAGAAACATATGGCTGTCATATACAGTGGGATACGAAAGTTTGGGCAACCTTGTTAATCGTCATTATTTTCCCGTATAAATCGTTGGTTGTTACGATAAAAAATGTCAGTTAAATATATCATATAGGAGACACACAGTGATATTTGAGAAGTGAAATGAAGTTTATTGGATTTACAGAAAGTGTGCAATAATTGTTTCAATCAAATTAGGCAGGTGCATACATTTGGGCAATGTTATTGATTACAAAACCTTTAGAACTAATTATTGGAACTCAGATTGGCTTCGTAAGCTCAGTGACCCCTGACCTACATATACAGGTGAATCCAAATTATGAGATAGAGTATTTAAGGGGGTCAATTGTAAGTTTCCCTCCTCTTTTAATTTTCTCTAAAGAGTAGCAACATGGGGGTCCCAAAACAACTCTCAAATGGCCTGAAGACAAAGATTGTTCACCATCATGGTTTAGGGGTAGGATACAGAAAGCTGTCTCAGAGATTTCATCTGTCTGTTTCCACAGTTCGGAACATATTGAGGAATTCACGTCCGCCTAACTACCTGTGACCTGGATCCTGGCCCAACACAGTTCATGTTGAACTGCCCCGACCTGTTCGTACCGGTATTCATAAAAATTGTTAACTGTTCCTTAAAATCAGGGATATTTCCTGCTTTACTGAAGGAAGCAATCATCAGGCCTCTCCTCAAAAAAACCTCCCTGGACCCAGATGCAATGACCAGCTACAGACCTGTCTCTAACCTCCCCTTTCTGGGCAAGCTAATTGAAAAAGCTGTATACCTCCAGCTAGAAGCTAAAATCCTACAAAACAACAGTTATGACCCATTCCAGTCTGGCTTCAGGAAACACCACAGCACTGAAACTGCCCTCATCCAAATATGCAACAACCTGCTCATGGCAAGAGACAGAGGAGAGTGCTCAATCCTCATACTGCTAGACCTTTCTGCAGCCTTTGATACAGTTGACCATGACATCTTGATAAACAGGCTACAGGAATACTGTGCCATTGATGGCATAGTTCTTCAATGGTTCCAATCCTTCTTGAGTGGCAGAACCCACAAAGTCTATGGGGCCCTTCCTGTCCACCCCTGTATCACTTAAGTATGGGGTGCCCCAGGGCTCAATCCTCTCTCCCCTGCTTTTCACGATTTACATGTTACCGCTGGGAAAACTAATCCAAAAACATGGCCTGACATACCACTGCTATGCAGACGACACCCAACTATATCTTTCCTTCAAGCCTGGTGTGACAGACCCAACTCTAACTATAAACGCCTGCTTACGTGAACTACAGAAATGGATGAATGACAACTGGCTGAAACTAAATGCAGACAAAACTGAAGTCCTTCTGATTGGAGGGCAGAGCATGATAACAAAACAACTTAACTTGCAGTCTTCACTACTGGGAATAGGAGGCACGGATCTACGCAGCTCTGATCATGTGCGTAGCCTGGGAGTTCTAATTGATTGGGATTTAAACTTCAGAACTCAAATCTCTGCTGTGGTGAAATCATCCTATTTTCACCTGAAGAACATTGCAAAAATCAAGCACCTCATACCCCCAGAAGATCTGCCAACCTTAGTCCACGCCTTCATCACATCCCGACTGGATTACTGCAATGCTCTCTACACTGGCCTACCAAAAAAGGTCTTGTACCGTCTACAGCTGATACAGAATACTGCTGCCAGACTGCTAACCAACCAACCCCGTCACTGCCACATAACGCCAGTCCTGCACTCACTTCACTGCCTACCTATAGAATGGAGGGTTCTATTCAAGATCGGCCTACTGACATTTAAATCCCTGAATAATCTAGGCCCTGGATACATGAAAGATATGTTGCAGCTACGTAGCAATCCCCGCATTCTCAGATCAACAGGTTCTAATAATCTAGTCATACCCAGAGTACACTTGGAAACTTTTGGTCCCAGAGCCTTCTGTCATGCTGCCCCTACGTTTTGGAACTCCTTACCTCAACAGATCAGGACAGCTCCATCCCTGGACGTGTTTAAATCCAGACTGAAAACCCACCTGTTCAGTTTGGCATTTGCAGAAATATAACTTTTGTTGTGTGAATACTTCATCCTACTAATTACTGAATCTGAGAGAGCCTAAGCGCTTTGAGTCCTATGGGAGAAAAGCGCTATAGAAATGTTATTGTATTGTAATTTGAAGACCACAGGCTCAGTTCAAGTTAAGGCTTGAAGTGGCAGACCAAGAAAAATATCGGATAGACTGAAGCGACGAATGATGAGAACAGTCAACCATCAGACCAGCACCAAAGACCTACAACATCATCTTGCTGCAGATGGAGTCACTGTGCATCGTTCAACCATTCGGCGCACTTTCCACAAGTAGATGCTGTATGCGAGAGTGATGCAGAGGAAGCCTTTTCTCCACCCACAGTACAAACAGAGACGCTTGAGGTATGCTAAAGCACATTTGGACAAGCCAGCTTCATTTTGGAATACGGTGCTGTGGACTGATGAAACTAAAATCGATTTATTTGGGCATAACAAAGAGTGTTATGCATGGAGGAAAAAGAACACAGCATTCCAAGAAAAAATACTGCTACCTACAGTAAAATATGGTGGTGGTTACATCATTCTGTGGGGCTGTCTGGCGGGTACAGGGACTGTCAAAGTTGAGGGGCGCATGGGTCCACTCAGTATCAGCAGATTCTGGAGACCAATGTCCAGGAATCAGTGACAGAGCTGAAGGAGGTAATGTATCATCCTGCCGCCACCGCTGCTGCTGCTGCCTGCCCGCTGCCACCAATGTTTGCCGGAGGGGGAGCGCTGAGAGGAGAGCCCGAGGTGAGAGAGGGGGGAAAGTTCCCCCCTCCCCACCGATCTGCCACACTCTCCTCTTATGCTGCGACCCCTCCTGCCCCCCAAAAGTCCCTGAGCGGGCCCTGGGGGGGGGGGAGGATTTTATTTTGTGCAGGGGGGCCCGGGGATTTCTAGGTACGCCCCTGTGTGCCGGGGCTGTATCTTTCAACAAGACAACGATCCTAAACACTGCTCAAAATCCACTTAGGCATTCATGCAGACTAGGAACAAGTACAACGTTCTGGAATGGCCATCTTAGTCCCCAGACCTGAATATAATTAAAAATCTGTGGTGTGAGCTAAAGAGAGCTGTCCATGCTCGGAAGCCATCAAACCTGAATGAACTAGAGATGTTTTGTAAAGAGGATTGGTCCAAAATACCTTCAACCAGAATCCAGAATCTCATTGGAACCTACAGGAAGTGTTTCATTTTTTTTTGTGGTGCCTAAATTTATGCACCTGCCTAATTTTGTTTAAACAATTATTGCACACTTTCTGTAAATCCAATAAACTTAATTTCACTTCTCAAATATCACTGTGTGTGTCTCCTATATGATATATTTAACTGACATTTTTTATCATTACAACCAACGATTTATACAGGAAAATCATGACTTTTAACAAGGTTGCCCAAACTTTCGCATCCCACTGTATACTCCCTTTTAAACAATACCAGTGTCCTTGCTGTCCTGCTGATCCTCTGCCTCTAATACTTTTAACCATAGACCCTGAACAAGCATGCAGATCAGATGTTTCTGACAATATCTGACAAGATTAGCCACATGCTTGTTCAGGTATGTGATTCAGACACTACTACAGCCAAAGAGATCAGCAGGGCTGCCAGGCAACTGGTATTGTTTAAAAGGAAATAAATATGTCAGCCACCTTATACCTCTCACTTTAGGTTCCCTTTGAAGTGAAATTCCCCTTTCAATGAACAATGCTACAAACATCAGTTTTGTATTATTATTATTATCATCATTATTATCACAGTGGTGTAGTGGGTAGCACTCTTGCCTTGCAGTGCTAAAGTCCCTGGTTCAAATCTGGGCCAGGACATTATTTGCATGGAGTCTGTATGTTATTCCCATGTTTGCATTATTTTCCCCACATTCCCAAAACAAACTGGTAAGTTAACTTGTCCCCTCTACCCCCAAACACAAATGGTCTTCGAGTGACTATAGTAGGGATCAGATTGTGAGCTCCTCTGAGAACAATTAGTGCCAGGCCCATGGCTATATACTCTGTTAAGTGGTGTTGAAAAGCTGCATAAGTGGTGGGCTGGCCCTACCATAAAGCAACCAGGGCAGCAGCATGTAGAGGGCAGCACATGAAGCAGAGAATGGAGGAGGTCAAAGAAACTGGTGATACTGGAGCCCTTTTACTCATTTTCAACACCTTGGCTAATCCAGTGATTAACAGAAGGCTGGGAAACTCACACCGGAATATATTTGTGATGAACCCTATAGAATGACTCTTTTCTTTGAAAAACAAAACAAACAAAAAAACAACTATAGATAGATAGATAGATAGATAGATAGATAGATAGATAGATAGATAGATAGATAGATAGACAGGTAGATAGGTCGATAGATACTGAGATAATGTTGCCAATAACCTGTTTACAGATAAAATTAGGAATTTTTTTTACATCTGGTTTGTTTGTTTTTTCTCAACAAAAGTAAAATTCACTTTAAAGAGACAAAAGCTTTAGAAGAGTCTGAGAATGGGAGCCAGAACTGCCAACTAAGCAGGCAGGCTGTGGAAGGGTGGTTGTTTGAAGCTGTTACTTTAATTAGGCGTATACTTGTTGGTTCACTCACCAGTTCAAACTGAAATATGTTTTTGCTTCTGATAATAATTAAAGCTCTATATTCTTGGAAGCACCCAGCCAAAGCTTTTCAGGAAATTCATTGAATATGTTAACTTAGCATGTTATTATCTGTGGCCTGTGATTAGCGCATACATATTAAATTAGCTCATTTTTTTCCTATTGCATTTACGGTAATAATAAAATTATATGACTTTGTTTGCCCTAATGTTTTGTTTTCAGCTAAATGTGTCACATATTTAAATTCTTCACAGCTTAATCCACCTGCAATTTTCCAGTAGTATGTGCATGCCTGCTGATCATTACATACACATAACAAAAAATAAATAAATAAAATATTTTCCACATGGGTCTAATCTAAAATGTCAGCAGACTTTTTTTTTAACAGCATTATGTAGTTGGGTCCCACCCCAGTCATTTTCTTTTTGACTTTGGAGACCTTGAGGGTTCAATAGAGCCTCATTTTAATATATGGTACAATGGTATGGCTTCATTAAGGCCAATAGTCAAATACTAGTAAATTCAAATACTATTAAATTAAATGAATGAATGAAAAATGACATGTGTGGCCAACCTAACCCACCTCCTCCATAACAAGTAGGGGCTGCATAAACTATATCCCTCCCCCACACCACCACCTACCACCTTAGCCAATGTGGATAGTGTAGCACCTTTCCCTTACTCCACTTTCCAACACACACACTACCTCCCGTTTTTTGTGTAGCACAGCGGAGCTTCACCTGCTCCAGCGGTGTCGTTCCACTTTGCTGTTTACTGAAGCCATTCTGTTCATCACACCTCTGCTTTTACATTACAGCTCCCAATGTATGTCAAGTTATATACAGCAGATGTCCTCCTGTACAAAGCAGAGTGGATGGACCTGGTGCTGGAGCAGATGAAGCTCTGCTGCGCTGCTCTGTCAGTTAGGGGAGGAAGTCTGCTTCCAGTGATGTATTCTGTAAAGGTAAGTATCATTCTACCTGCTTACTTTCTGTATTCATATCCTACGCTATTCACTGCCATGAAAAAATCATATGGAGCTGTCTTTCTGATACTCTGTGTTTAATACTTCTTCACCGTGACCATACCGGATGCTTGCTTATTCCAGATCAGTCATTTACAAATTGCCTTTCAAAGCTTTTTACATTAGGAATTCAGCAAAGGAAATCTAAAAGTACAGGTGGCGTAATTCTTTTCTATTTTAATTCAGTACGTGTAGATTTTTTTATATATACTTAAAAGGTAGACGACCGCGTCACGCCGATGGGCGTGAACGCGGCAGCAGCCCCTGGACCGCCTAACGCTGATTGGCATCAAGTCCTGGGGCAGGGTTTTGCAGGAGATTGTGCGCAATGCGTGCGCATCTCCACTTGAATGACGGAGCTCCAATCCGTAAACAGTCTCCAGCGGCAATCGCCACTAGGAGACTGTTAGACGGCGAAACCATCGTCTATTTACAATGTACAGCGCTGCGCTCTAATGCAGCTCTGTACTGGGGACGGCATGTGACACAGCTGTCTCCTCTGGGGGCAAAAGAGCTAATGCCTATGACAGCCGATCGCTGTGATTGGCTGGCAGGGGGGAGGGTAATAAAACATTTCTAAATATGCACAAATATGCACAAATGTATTAAAAAAATAAAACAAATAAATATTTAGAAAAAAATAAGCAAACATCCTGGGAGTGATCACAGCCCACCAACAGAAAGCTCTGTTCGTGGGCAGAAAGGGGGGTATTACTTGTGTGCTGAGTTGTACGGCCCTGCAGCAAGGCCTTAAAGAGATACTGAAGCAAATTAATTTTGCCCTTTTTACCTTATAATTCACTTCAGTGCTCTCAGCACAAGTAAACCGCCGCGTCCCCGCCGCAAAACGAGGGCTGCATAGCCCCCAAATCCCCAGGGGGCAATCTGGCCGGCATCTCCTGATGTCAATCGCAGCGGATCGCCGCCTCTCCCCGCCCCTCTCACTCTTCCTTCACAGAGAGGGGTGGGGAGAGACGACGATCCACGTGGCGATTGACGGCAGGAGAGGCAGAGCTACAGCAGAAAGCACTGCCTCTCAGCACAGCAAAATGCACGACCAAGTTGGTCGTGGATGTTTGCACAAGGATTTGGGGGCTCTGCAGCTCTCGTTTTGTGGCGGGGATGCGGCGGTTTACTTGTACTGAGACTACTGAAGCGAATAATAAGGTAAAAAGGGCAGAATTTATTCGCTTCAGTGTCTCTTTAAAGCTGCAGTGGCCTAAATTGTAAACATGGCCTGGTCACTAGGCGTTGTAAGCCTGTGGTCCTCAAGAGGTTAAAAATTAATTGCGATCATTACATTGAAATTTAATGAGGAGATTAAACGAATAATATTTAAGACAAACGATCAAACACTTGAGAAACAAAAGTAAATACATAAGGGACTATTTGATCTGCAATCTTGCGAGCAGATCCTTAAATATGGTTATATGCGTTTGTTCTTCACAACAATCTGTTTGCAAACACAAGGTAAGTATAGGTCTCAGGATGCACCTAGAAACATGTAGTGCAATACATCATTATCAGATTGTTCCACGCACAGGAAATGAGTATGTGCTCTCTATCGATCGCTGCCTACCTAGTCCCGTTTTACATACTTGGATACTCTAAAAATCAAATACAAATATTAGCTTAATTATTTCTCAGCTAAGTATTGATCAGTTAAAGGGCATGTTTTGTAGACTAATGGTAGAGACGAATATTTACCAAATCCATCCAGTAAACAAAGCTACTCTGTTACACTGTAAAAATTAATTAAATGGCAATATTTAATATTTGTTTAGTTGGTGTCATCAAGATTTCATCTGTTCCTATTAATATTGTCAGTATTTACCACGAACATTTTACTAATTGTCACAGCAGGAAATATCTAACTGTATTTTACATTTGAATGAATTAAAGTGAGCAGTATGTACTTTATCGTCATCCAGACACAATTCACATTATTGACTGTCTGCGCAAATGAGGCTTTGACAGATGTAATAAAGCTTTGACGGATGTAAGTAGATAACACAGACTTTTCTTTTGATTACCTCCTGTATGTCGCTGGGAGGAAACAAATATTTCCTCATCTCTCTAGTGACCATTAAGAATGAGCTGCTTTTGCTTGAACAAATACAAGCATATAGAACGAACAGCTATACAGGAGGCACCCAAATACTAATGCATATAAGAGGTAAGTATCAATCTTCTCTCCAAAAATGATCATACCCAAATTTATTAAACAGGAATTTAATGGCACAATAAAATGCATCTTGTGGGTCTGGCCCACTTCATCAGGTATATCATTTATTTACTACCCTATTCTGTATGATAATGGTTGTCATACTGTACTGCAATTCAATGTAAATCTTGCATCAGAATACAATATATATTGGATAAAAATTGACTGTTCTTAAATTGTTTGCACTCTCTTTTTTAAAGCGGAATATAACCCTGCATTTCAACTTTGCTCTAAAACATTATTTACAGCATATTATATGCAAAAAGCATTTTTTTTTTTACTAGACCAGCATTGGAAGGGTTAAACACAGAGGTTTCAAGTTCCGTGGAGAGATATGCAGAAGTTCAGATTGTTACATTCTATAGTTAGATGTATCTATTGATAAACATTACACACTCTTTGGCTGTCCTCCAAGCTCCTTCTCAGCGAGAGAGATGAGTCACATTCAACACTTAGATACATTTATGTAAACAAAATGTATCTATTTCAGCTTCGGATGCGTCTGCAGAAATCTCCAGGAACTTTAAAGCCCTGTGTAAGCCTTCCAATGCTGGTCTAGTAAAAAAAAAAATGCTGGTTGCATATAATATACTGTAAATAATGTTTTAGAGCAAAGTTGAAATGCAGGGTTATATTCCGCTTTAAGTGAATCTTTTGTATTTCCCTCTGAAAAAATATTTTTATATTAACTACTTAAAGGGATACTGTAGGGGGTCAGAGGAAAATGAGTTGAAGTTACCCGGGGCTTCTAATGGTCCCCCGCAGGCATCCTGTGTCCGTGCAGCCACTCACTGATGCTCCGGCCTCGCCTCCGGTTCACTTCTGGAATTTCAGACTTTAAAGTCTGAAAACCACTGTGCCTGCGTTGCCGTGTCCTCGCTTCCCCTGATGTCACCAGGAGAGCAAGGCGCAGGCATGGACCATACTGTGCCTGCGCAGTACGCTCCTGGTGCCATCAGCGGGAGTGAGAACACGGCAAAGCAGGCGTAGTGGTTTTCAGACTTTAAAGTCTGAAATTCCAGAACTGAACCAGAGGTGGGGCCAGAGCATTGGGGAGTGGCTGCGCAGGCACAGGATGTCTGTGGGGGACTATTAGAAGCCTCGAGTAACTTCAACTCATTTTCCCCCGACCCCCTTCAGTGTCCCTTTAAAGAGGAACTCCAGCCTAAACAAACATACTGTCATTAAGTTACATTTGTTATGTTAATTAAAATAGATAGGTAATATAATCTCTTACCCACCCTGTTTTAAAAGAACAGGCAAATGTTTGATTTCATGATGGCAGCCATCTTTTTGGTTGAAAGGAGGTGACAGGGAGCATGAGACACAATTCCAACTGTCCTGTGTCCTGAGCACCTCTCCCAGTTGCTAGGCAACGTGAACAACAACATAGGAAATCCCATCATGCTCTGCACAGCATCAGGGAAAAAAAGCCCAGCCTTTTTTCTTTGATTGGTGGAGCTTAGCTTAAAATGCAGCTAAAAATGATGCTTTGGTAAGAAAAACAAAGTTCTGACGCTGTGAAACTGTTAAAGAAACACCAAGCCTTTTCAGTTCTGCTGAGTAGATTTTTAGTCTGGAGGTTCACTTTAAGGACCAAGCTGATTGAAATCTACGCCCGGTTTTGGTGGTTACCTGGCTGGCAGGGCGTAGATTTCAATCAGCCACTGCTGCGCGCATCCGCTGTTTCGCCGCTGAATGTCGACATCTCTCACCGCAGCTCACTTGCTCTGCCTGTCTCTATGACGGCAGAGCCCTGTGAGCGGATCATGAGCCGATTTCATTGGCTCCTGGCCCTGCCTTTCAATGTAAGCAACTCCCAATGGCTTACATTGAAAGACAGGGTTAGGAGCCAATGAAAGAGGCTCCTGGCCGGCCCCACATCACTTTCGCCTCAGGTTCCCTTTAACAGCCACACTTGAGTGATTTCATTTTAGAAAACTTTGAGCAGGGCTGTCTCAGACAACTAAACTCAGGCTGCCTAATGCAGCATATGCAGAGTGTGTGCAGGGAGCACTATCACATGTACCTGATCCAGTCGCTGGATTGGCTCCCGTCTTCCTTTACCGAGTGGTGCTGCAATGCCTACATCCTCTTCTGGGTCCTAATCACATTTCCTATCATATGATCAGGACCCAGAAGAGGATGCTGGCATTGCAATGCCCGCTTAGTGGAGGAAGAGGAGAGCTGATCCAGTGCCTGGAACAGGTAAAACTATCAAGCCCTCCCTTTATCCGCTCTGCATTTTAAGCAGTCAGGATGGAGGAGGGAGAAAAAATGCATTTTTACATGTATCTCTTCTATGTTCAGTTATGATATCAAATTCAATATCACTGAATGCTCCATTTACCCCATTAACTTTATTATTTAGGTTTTTGTTAGTGTTTATCCTATTGTGTCTGAGAACTATGCTTCTATTTCGTCCATGCTCTGTTCTCATGAAACTTGTCAGATAACATTTTTTTTTATATATTACAGGACAGCTTGCAGTAAAATATGGAGCACAGAATGCAGGAAGCAATAGTTTTACATTTTACATTGATTTTCCAAGATGCACATCTATTATGAGCTTCCAAGTTCTGCAGAGTCAGTGGAGTCAAACAGCTGTTGACACTTGAGCAATATTATACAATGAGTCACAATTCAAATGATCCAAAATAAATTCCTGGAACTCTGATTGTGAAACTGTAATAAATGGCAAGGGAGGGAGTGAACAGTAAAAGCCACGTGCACTTGAAATTGATGTCCCATACTGAGGTATTTGTACAGCAGTAAAATTGCTGAAAAATACAAAATAGTTAGTGATTAGGTCACTTTCTACCATACAGGCAATAACTTGCATTTACTAGAAGTGGTATCATGGTAAAAAATGTACAACACAGGTTACCTTATACCAGAAATATCAGTTGAACCGTCATACTGTCACCGAGGTACTCGCAATCCCATTTGTAAATAGAAAAACACTCCATTTGACTTATACAAACAAAAATAAGGCAGCCTGAAATATGCACCTCACCATTCTCAAACAGGGACGGATCTAGACCAAGTTGCGCCTGGGGCAAGGTCAGGTTTTGGCGCCTAAAGGTCAGGTTTTGGCGCCTAAAAGTCAGGTTTTGGCACCTAAACCACGATTCCCCATCCAAATTTTTCCGCCTTTTTAAGAATTCAACAAACTGCGCCTGGGGCAAGAGACCCGTCTGCCCCCCCCCCCCCCTAGATCCGTCCCTGTTCTCAAAAGAGAGTGCCTTTTTTTATATATTGATTGCACAGTCCTTGGTGCTGTGCTATGTAGCCCTTTTTTAATTGCAATAAAATGTAGTGTTATCAAATTAAAATTGTGCAAAAAGCACAATTCTGAGATGAGAGGTATGTTCTATACACCACAGTGAAAAAAGTATCCAGTTAAAATCTAACAGAACCAACAGGTTTTGGACTAGTCCATATCCTCATGGGGGATTCTCAGGGTTATCTTTGTTTTCAAAAGCATTTCCTGAAAAGCAGTTTAACTGCCAAAATAGTAACATACCAGTCACCCTCCTCACTCACTTGCACACTATTTTGATAGTTAAGACTTAGCAACTGCCATTCAGGAAATGCTTTCAAAAACAAAGAAAACCCTGAGGATTCCCCATGATGAGATGGGTTAGTCCAAAACCTGTTGGTTCTGTTAGCTTTTAACTGATTACTTTTTTCGCTGTAGTGGTCCTTTAATTTTGAAATCGAATAACAACTTCCTATATTAAATTTACTGATTGAATCAAATGAAAACTTGGGATGAAAAAAAAAACCTAGGGATAAGCACATAGATTTTGCAGGGTTTCGAATTACAGCTTTTCCATTGGAATGCCGCACCTCCGAGTTGAAATAAGAATTTTGAAATCTGCAGAATTCAGAAACGTGAATTCTGAAAGTTGCCCAGGAATTACATTTGTGTAAGGCACAAACATTTTTTTCTCATGAATAACAAAAATGTGTACTCAGCATGCTCAAATGATATGACTGCAAAAAAGCAAAAATTGGAAACAAAACATGAAAGCTAAGCAAAAATTGTAACCTATTGTGAACATATTTTTGCTAATTTGCACCAACCATAAGTAATCTTATAAGGCTCTTTTATACAGCAAATCACAAAGGCAATCCTAAATGCAAGTCCATCTTTTTTTTCAGTTTTACAGTGTGATTTTTCTACAACTGTGTTTTACTATTTTTCTCTGGACATTTGGAATGCAGAAGAAATGCAGCATTCAGGACATTTGGGATTGGGCAAAATCAGATAGCAGTTGGATCACGGTGGTATAAAAAGGTTCATGCAATGCTCAATACTTTGAAGATGCTCTTGTGTTTTGCAATTTACCTAAAATGGACACATATCCCAAATTGCAGCAATGTCTAGCATAAAAAAGAATTTAACGCTAAAATAAATTCACAACAAATTACAATTTCGTGATTTAGCAATGCAAAGTCAAAATCTTTGGAATGCGGAGTTAATTTGTAATTATGTGCAAAAATTTTGGCATTTTGGTGTATTCAGAATTTGCCATTTCCGACTGTCCACAAAAATATGCCCAAACTAGTTCTACCTCTGACTGCTGGGTGAGCTAATATCTGTCTGATTGTACAATGTTAATTGTATCATGGATTAGCAAATCATGAGTTAATTGCCAGTACGTAACGCTGACAATTTTGGGATTTGAATTTGCCCCTTCAGATACCTTTTAAACAGTAGAGAAGCAAACAAGTACTAAAGTTCAATGACTGCTTTACTGTATATGGCTTTAATGTATTCATGTATAAAACATGCATGTATAAAACACCATTTCACTCAACCACTGCTATAAGGCTCGTTCACATTAAGGGCATTTTGGCCCTTTTTTCAAGTGCTGGCGATTTTCAAAATTGCCCTAAAAACGCTTGTGCAATGATTCCCTACGAGAGAGTCCACATCTGAGCGGTTCGTTTCTGATCCGCTCAGCAAAGCAGTGCCTGTACCTTTTTTGCGTCAGGGAGTGAATTAAAAAAACGCTCTGGAAAAGTGCTTAGAAAAGCGCTTTTAACTAAAGCGCACTGCACACCCAAGCACCGGGAATCGCAAAAAAAAAAAATTGCTTCAAAAAGTGCCCAACGCAAATGCTAATGCGATCAGAACGCAATGTGAACAAGGCTTAAAAGTCCAACCTTTCCTCGAAGTGCAGATGAGGTGCCCAACAAATTAGACAAAGACCTGATATATGACGTTTCTCCAGGGCTGGAGAACAGTGGAGAACTTACATGATTAGCTGGTGGAGGTCTTCAACACTCATAGCCCATAGTGATGATGATTTTTGAAACTTAGCAAGTTAATGTCTGTGTGATTGTAATTATGTACACACATCTTTAGTTCTTTTCATAGTATCTGTTATATATTCAGATGTACAAAATATTCATTTGTGCATCTCATGCGCTTATTTGAAAGGACACCTGAAGTGAAAATAAACTGATGAGAAAAACAATTCTCATTCTCCTAAAAATGGCTTTCTTAGATATCCCACAGTTTTATTTTATATTTAAACCAAGTTTTTAAGTTTTTACTGCTTTATTGTCTATGCCCAATGACACATTCACTGAAGTATGACTGAGCTCAAATCTATGAATTATTGACTCTTTTTATCTTTTTACTGCTCTCAGAAGCCATTTACTGACAGTAAAGTATTTTATTGCTGTAATTACTTATCATTGAGGGTTATGCCGTAGTCTGACCCAGTCTGACCCGATCCCGACCTGGACAGAAACTGTCACTTGCATCCATGATGTTTAACTCTTTCAGACAGAGTAAAAAAAAGGAACACAGCATAATTATTTTTGTGCTTGGCACTGTACATACCCATGTCTATGTCATCATGTCACTTGTCACCTCGATTGTCCTTTAAAGAAAACCTGAACTGAACATTAAAAGTCAAAATAAGCATACACAAGTCATACTTACCTCCTGTGTAGTCTACTCCTCAATCTCTTTCTCCTCTCCTGCGTCCTGTTTGTTCACTGTGATCAGGGGAATTTTCCGTCCTCCATTTTGAAAATGGCCATTACCCATAACAGCTTTCTGGTCAGCACACAGTTAAACTGTAACATCGCCCACTTGAGCCATAGGCAAACATGGACACATCAGTTCTCCTCTCAGCTATAACTGACAGCAACTGATATTTTACTGACAGCAAGTGATATATTTCAGGTCTGACAAAATCCTGTCAGAACTGGAAGGGATTATTGTCAGAAGAAAATGGTGAGCTTCTGAGAGGAACGGATGGCAAGATAACTATGTAATGTGCATTTGAAGTTACCTCATGTGCTTATTTTAAATATTTTTACTCAGTACAGGTTCTCTTTAAAAATACTACATTGAACATATGTACACTCTGTGCTGTGATATAGTCTCCAAATGGAAGCAACAGGGCCTTCATTTTCCTGCAATACTAGCCCAAATAGATTTAAAAAAATGCTATATGAGTGTATCAATGCTAGAGTCACAGACGCCATGCACCATTTCGAGAAAGTCTGGAGACTTTGCACAGACCACAGAGGAAGTACTACTATGGATAATGTGCTCAAGGTTGATGACACCACGCTCAACTTTATTTCCCTTGTATCGATATGTTGCCACTGTGTAATTCACTTGACATTGAAGGCCTATGCCTACCAAATATTTTCTTTACACTATATATTGACTCTTATGCTGGTGTTGTTAAATATTAGCCTGATGCCAACCACTGTTACATTTTCTGTTGGAACTTGTCGTGTTATTTTCCATATTACTTGTCTCAGTTTGAGACTGATTTATATTCACCTTTAAGATTGTTTTTATCATTATTGCTGCTTGTGACTTTTCTACTTGTCAATAAAGCACATTTTGAACACTAAATAATTCTACAAGGATGTCTTTTTTAGGCTTTATTAATAGTATTTAAAAGAGCCTCCTATTTAAAAAGAAGCTGCAATGTCTCAAACTGCCATCATGGTGAAGTTTGTAGGTTATGGGAAAGTGTTATTTTTTATGTATATCCTATCCCTTTTCACTACTACAATGTATAAGGATTAGTGGTGGACTGGAGACCTGCCTTATCCCCAAGCTTGGGTCATTAATGAGCTCAGACTGTCAGGAGTACATGTAGCAAATCCAAAGACTTTGTTGAACTTTTACCACTGTTTAGCTCAAGTTCAACACATGTATATATAGAAAGAGAGTCTTTTTAACCTGAAACATCCTGGAAGTTTGAAAGGAAAAAATGATACAGTTAAATAACCAGAAAAACTAATATTCCAAACAAGTGACATCAATTTTAGAATGTAGGTTTGGGGATTCAGATCACTGCAAATTCCTTTTTATGACTTTTTAACAAGGCTTGTGGATAAATTATGTTCTCATTTTTAGCTTTCATAAGGGTGGATGCAGACAATACTGATATAGGATAAACTAGGATAATATACGAAGTAGCTGAATTATGACACACTTGATGTTTGGGCTGAAGAAAGAAAATATGGTGCTCATAAATGTATTACAAGTCAGTAACTGTATTGTTACAATTCAGCCGCATTATCATTGTCAGTGTTTATTTGAGCCATATTTATAGGCAGGTTTTATTAGTGTTGTAAATATTAATCTCAGTTTTTTACATAATTAATACTTCAGTAGTCTTTGTCAGATGTAGGAGGCAAATAATCCTTTTCAATGAATACTTCTAAAAACTGAGCAGTGAGACACTATTGGAATGTGATTCGAAAACGAGTCCAAATGCAGCAAAGGAACCGAGGCTTAGAGAAGCGACATAACTTTGAAATGGGTAATTCCCATTTAAAATATATTACATTTACACTTCATACAAGTTTCCAAGATTCGATTTCAATGCATAACAAGCGTCCAATAGAGTGGAAGAGTTGATCCAAACGAAAATAGCAAAGCTTACAAAAGATAATATCCAGTGCAGTAATAAAGTCTCACACATTTGAATTTAAACACAAAAAATAATTTTGACTTTCAAAGCTACATATCACCAGCAGTCAAGTAAAAGGAAATAGTGTTTTATTTTCTTTTTGTTTATCTATTAGATCAGATATAGATGTTGTTACAAGATTAATATTTGAATCCAAATGAAAATATGGTGTGTGTGTGTGTGTGTCCACCCCATAATGTTTATCCCAGGACAGGAACCTCATAGTGGTTCTTGCTCGTCCTCCTTCTCTAAAAAGGTTTGCTTATTGTTTTTTGAAAAATGTATTTACGTATTGCGTACATCCCTCATGAGGCTCTTCCCCATTCATTCCAAAGCTAAAACAAAACCAGGTGTATCTTTATTCAAAGTGAACCTGGTTTTCTTCCCCTTATTTATTGCACTTCTTAGCTTACCCTCACGTCATCATGATATTGATATTTCATAATGACACTAAAATAGAGACTCAAAGTTACCAATAATGTCATTGATTTTCCTGCTTCTCCAGTCTTTTTATAAGCAAACTGTTGGTGGCCAGCCTCAGTGACTAGCTGGAAGACAGGAGCAGGTGCCGAAAATAGTGGTCGGGTGGGGATTAACCGTTTTGATCATGATTCCAATCCACAGCTTTGATTCCAAACGCTATGTGTGCATGCATTCTGCTACACTGAGGTGCCTGGATCTCACATAACATAGACACAAATGGTCATTCAAATATAAGTATAAGAACTATATCCCTACAGCTAATTAAAAATCAGGGGTTTTAGATTGCAAAACAGTGCAGACACTTTTCTGGGTAAGGATGTGTCCTAACTCTGGCCCTATAACATTAATAATGCAGCATGAAAGCATACAGTGTAGCACACATACTTATTGCTACTCTTCTGGGGCAAAAAGTGCATCAAAAACAATCTCTCTGAAGGGTGCTACAGCATACTTCAATTTGCACCATATGCACACACCAGCCAGAACTAGTACTGTACAGGTCTGTGAGAAAGAGCACTGAAATTAACCGAGGCCATGAGGATTGCAAGGTACAAAAGACTCCAGGCTC
Organism: Hyperolius riggenbachi; assembly: GCF_040937935.1. Lineage (NCBI taxonomy): Eukaryota > Metazoa > Chordata > Amphibia > Anura > Hyperoliidae > Hyperolius > Hyperolius riggenbachi. Next base: position 255,121,103 of record NC_090650.1, read on the forward strand.
ATCTACCTAATGCGGACACTTAAGTAAGATGGAGGTACCAAAGGGTGTGTGGCCAGTCAAACAGCAAAGTTAATTGACCTTTGCACACTAGCACACAAATGGTTATTCAATCATACATGTACATGACCCAAAGCAGTCTATATACAGTCGAGGAAAGGAGTACGCAGCAGATGATAAAATCCAAATAGTTTTTAAGGTTTATACAACATATAAGTGCAAATCACTGATGCGTGTCAGGTACAAGATCAGCTCTTAACGGACAAGTGAATATAAAACAAAACTGAGTAGGCTCACATGGAGTATCATCAGTGATTTAAAGGCTCAGTACATAGAAACAAAACAGCATACAAAATTATTGATTAAAAATGATTGGCAGGAATCCATGGAAAATACATACAAAAGGAAATAATGCAATTATGGATTTAATATACTAGGCTAAGGTGCCAGCCAGCATTTAGACCATCCGGGGCACGAGTTCCCACTTGGGCTATACAGAAGAAATCACACTCCACAAGCATTCTTTGCAGGTTATCCCCACTTGGGGGCAAACATTTCACTCTGTCCTCACCCAGAAACCTGAATGAGGATATGTCTTCTTGATGTCTACTGGCAAAACATTTGGAAACAGTAGAAGCATTGGGGGTGGCCCAATAGGCTCCAACCAAAATGTTCAGCAATACGTATTCTGAGATGACTGCCAGTGCAGCCTGCATATTGTAACTTATAAAACATACTTGGTGCTGCAATTAATGAGATGACAGATAGGAAATGTCTTGTTTTTAGAGTAAGAAAAAAAAACCTTCAGATGCACCTTGCAATATCGACAAATAACAAAAGAGTATGGGAAGGGACCCACACAGGACAGCCAAGCAGAACCTAATGTGTTAAAGGTAAATAAAAAAAGACTTGGGGAGAGCATCCAATGTTGGGAAACACACTGCAGGGGGCTCTAATCTGATTCTTTTCTTTTTTTAAATTATAGCTAACACCATTGAAATGATGCCACGAGTCCATTACACACAACCAACCGTACTGGTTTTCTCTAAGCACATACTTTTATTATTTTTTTAAATAGTGACTTTTTAAACATGTTATAATATATGGCTTGTTTTCTGTTTTAGCAAAAAAAAAAAAGACAATAAACAAATAACAAAAACAGACAGAACACTTTTACTATAAAAAAAATGCATTTTTATTTTTATGACATAAAAAACACAATTAAACAACAGAATCAAACTGAGTAGAAAGCATGACAAATATACAGCAGAAGGCAAAACCACCAACACCCTGTGTATTCTTTTTGAGTATCTTATAAACATTCACAAGTCTGTAATTAAAGAGGCAATGAAGCGGAAAAAAAATATGATATAGTGAATCGGTTGTGTACTATGAATAATTACTAGAAGATTAGCAGCAAAGAAAATATTCTCATACTTTTATTTTCAGGTATATAGTGTTTTTTCTAACATTGCATCATTCTCTAATATGTGCAGATTACACAACACTCAGCATTCAAAATTATTCTTTCAGAGCAGTCTGTGAAGTAATTACCTCTCCTCTAGCAGAGAAAAAGTAAACAGTTCACTTACAGTTGAGATAATAAAAGTCAGATAACAGCCCTCTTCACAACTAAAGGCCCATACACACGTCGGATTTCCGCCGGGCGGATCGCTCAAACTCGCCCATATCAAGCGAACGACAGCCTGTACTCACGCCCGATTTAGCGGGCGAACGACGGGACGTTCAAACGACCCGTCGTTCGCGGAAATCCGACGTGTGTATGGGCCTTAAGACTTACTCGGAGAGTTAATGGCTTGTTTGCATAGAGATAACAACTGGAGTTTCTTAACTCTTCCTGTACTGGAAACAATTAGACTGATGTATCTGATCTTAATGTTTTATTTCTTAGCTGTACTACACATACAAATCATAATATCATAATTTTTTTTTTCACTTCAGTGTCTCTTTAAGCCCTGTGAAGATAAATGATTATGATTCACAACACTAGTCTTCCAACAATAGTAGTTATGCATAAAATTATATGGAAAGAAATTCACTAAATCTTTTATTTATCTGTATACTGTATATGGTACTCTAACATATCGAAGTTGTGAAATCAGTTATTCACTCCACCTCACTAAATCTCAGACTTTTCACTTGATGAAGCACTCTAGGGCCCACCAAAACACATTGTGAAATGAAAGGTCTCTATTCAGGGCTGGATTTACCAAAAGCCACTGAAAAGGCACATGCCTACAGGCGCCTGATGATGGAAAGGCAGCTCATTCCCCTCCTCTAGTGCCTCCCTCCCTCTTTCCCTATGCGGAGTCCCGAGAATAGCGTAAGTGAGAGGTTACTCACCCGGCTTTCGGCATTCCACTGACAAGATCTCCCTTCAGTCGGGGCACCTCTAGCTACTTAATACTGAGGGTACCTCTGGCTACCTAATACTAAGGGACAACAGTAGATACCTATGATGGGTAAGGGAGAAGTGACAGCTGGGACAGCCAACACACTTGCGGTGCGGTTAGGCTGGGATTTGTAGGTTCATGGAGGACAAAGTCTAGGTTGCCAGGACATCTGTGCTTATAGGCTCCTGTGCTGTAACACTGCCTGGGCGAGTCTCTCTATTTATTTCCAGTAACTGGTGTCTCTTTTGGAGGTAAAGGCAGGTACACATGCTAGATTGTTCTCGGCCGAGGTGGCTGGCTGGGGCCATCTCTGACTAGGATCTGGTGTGTGAAACAGTACAGTACATTTGTCTCAGCCAAGTGCATTATTTCCCTCCTTACCACTCCTGCGAGAAGCCGCTCTGTCATGCACTGCACCATTGTCCCTCTCCCTCCCCCCTCCATAGTAACAGAACAATATGTATGGCACATGGCCCCAAACCCAGAGCCCCCCTCCCCCTCTGCAAGTGCCTGTTGCACATCTTTTTGAAAGACTTTACAGTATTTCAACCTGTTTTTCTATCTCAGATATGCTCTATGCATCCTATAGTGTAGGGATGGGAACCAAAAATTAACAAAAGATCTAGGAAACTGACCGTACACTTTAGAATTTAGAGCTTCACTTTAATAAGGGAAGCTATCAAAACACCTTTCTCCCGTCAAATGATGTTTGGTCTAGAATCCGACGAAGAGCAATTCCACTTCTGGCACATTGATTTTCTGTTTGATTTCATAAACTGACAGCTCTTAGAGAACTTGAGCAGGTAGAAAACAGAATAATAAAATTCGAGTATCGACATGTTTTTATGTGCCCTTCAGAAAAAATGCTGTTAAGGTTAATTAGACCCACCCAAAATGAAGCATTCAGTCCATCAAGATTCGTATGTATTAATGGTAATCTGTTCATTCCCATGATGCTGTACTCTGAAACATTGCATGCTTTCCTGGAATGGGTACATTGTGTTAGAATCCATAATGTAGTGTGAGCAATGTAATCTGTACTATGATCACTCATAATACTGGGATTTTCCTGGCCGCTGAGAATATTGCTTGACTTATGCTCAAAGAATTCACAAACATAGGTGTTGTATTAAAACTCTGGCTGATGTAAGGACCTTTATATATTAAAATATGTATTTTTTTTTAAATCAAGCTGTCTGTAAGCTAGGGATATTTTTTATTTCAAAATGAGCATAAGGAATTAGTGTTCTGCAGATGGGCAAAACTGAGAAATAGTAGAATCGCTTTTCCGTACAGTCATCCCTCTAAACATTACTGACGGATTCTAGCCTGGCTTCAAATGGCAAATATTACACCAGGGTCCAATTACCTTAATTCATTTCTGGGTAAAGTACATGAATGCTTTCTTGTTGTAAAACTTGTGACATTACAAACAATGGCAAGTACCCAAGGGAGCTGAACCTGGTATATTATATTTGGTAGATGAGTAGATAAAATAAAAAAGTGGACTGGTTTCCTTTATAGGGCACTCACTCACAAGCATATTTTGAGAGTTGTTTATTTTTTGATGAAGCACAGCACAAGGTTGCACTCTTGGTTTGCCCTCGACACAAAGTTGCACTCATCATGGAATCTATTGAAAATCGATAGAACTGCGACATTGCACTGTTCGATGCAGGCGGCCTATATATAAAATCGCATCACCCCTTTAAGATTGCCTTATTTATAAAGGCAAAATCAGTTTTTTTCATAGTAGCAATCAGTTTTTGATTACCTACACAAGTTTTCTAAACATGTGATCCAAGACCACATTTACTTGAATGAAGCCTCCAATCAGTGTGTGGCAAAAGCATCATTCTATTTCCTTTGTGTTGGCTGGATAGCGTACTGGTTAAGGGTTCTGTCTCTAACACAGGAGACCATGGGTCAAATCTCTACCAGTTCAGTAAGCCAGCACCTATTCAGTGAGGAGACCTTGGACTAGACTCCCTAACACTGCTACTGCCTATAACGCACACCCTAGTGGCTGCAGCTCTTAGGAGAAAAGCGCAATTTAAAATTTCTGTGTCTTGTCTTGTGTTGCACACGACAGAATACATTTTTAATGTAGTAATTAATAAACTAAGGTTTGAATCATTGCTGCAAGAACCAATGGCACACTTTGTCTACAATAATAAATAAGAAAAGACATAGCATAGCCCTCTACCTTGATAATAACCATTGTTAACCAAGGCTAAAATCGTGTATATTGTGGAGGATGAGGCCTTATGATTCATGAAAGTTTACTTTTGTACTGGAGCCGCTTATCTCAGGCAAATCACTGTTATGTGTTTGGATAAAAGACCACCTACACTGAGCTCATCACTCTTACATAACTGTTACATAACTTAGATAATATTTTGTATGGGATTACATAGTTCAAACTCCCCAACATATGCCGTTCTTTCAAGGCTTTCTTTAGCTTGAGATAACACACAGTCATGAGAAAAAGAAAGTACACCCTCTTTCAGTTCAAAGGTTTTGTATATAAGGATATAATAAAAAAAAATCTCCCGCTCTTTAGCTCTAATATCACTGAAAGTAAAATTGAAGTAATTATGCTTATTTTGTTGCACACAAAATCAGTTATAATTTGTGCTACAAAAGGGTACTGTGTTTACATTTCAAAATTTACTTTCGAGCAGGGAGTATGGAGAGACCCGATGGTGGGGGGAGGAAGTGAGACACACCAGGCCAGCCAACAAATGCTGTATTGGGGGATGTGGGGTCTGAGTTTCATTTTATAGCTAAGTATATGCTAAGCAAGTGACCAAAATGTTTGTATAGGTTTTGAGATCGATGTGACAGAGCAGGGGTAGGGAACCTATGACTTGGGAGCCAGATGTGGCTCTTTTGATGGCTACATTTGGCTCACAGTTAGGGGTTGATTCACTAAGCTACACTGCTCAAGCAGTACAGCTTAGTGTGGTAGCGAAAGTAGCATGCACTGCTAACTTACTCACACTTCCCCCAAAACTAAAGGCCACTACAATTGTCCTACCATGGACCCTGTCAGGTCCAGTGACTTTGAATAACGAGATCCCCACACTTTGAGTGGCCCAATAGGCTGCCTGCCAAAGTGTGGGGATCTCGTCCTACAAAGTGAATCAACCCCCAAGCCAGCTAGCGACTGTAATTGTACAAGCTGTTAGTCTGTATTTCTCCTGTCTGGCTCTTACTGATGTTGCTGAAACCCAAGAGAAGCTGAAGATGTGTCTGACACTTCCGCTGCCCAGAGGATCAACTGTGTACACATTACCATGGCAACAGGGATGTGAGCCCTCTGCTGCACATGCACGCTGTCCCAGTTTGAAACATATGGCTCTTACGGAATTACATTGTAAAATACGTGACGTTCATGGTTCTCTCAGCCGAAAAAATGTCCTGACCCCTGGAACAGAGGCACAATTGAGAATAAAATATTTAAAATATGTTTAAAAATAGAGGTAGTGGTGGACTTACTTTCAGAAATTCTGACACAGATTGTGTGGATTTCAAAACACAATCTGTGTCCGAATTTCTGGAGGTAAGTCCACCACTACCTCCATTTTTAAAGGTATTTTAAATATTTTATTCTCATTGGCGCCTCTGTATCATCGATCTCAAAATCTCAAATTGTCCACCCTTGGTGGAGGGGTGTATCCCCGATAACCATCTACATTACAATACAATACAATAACATTTGTAAAGCGCTTTTCTCCCATAGGACTCAAAGCGTATACATTAGAGAGCGACTTTTAGCCCGAGTGTGGACGGGGTTGTGATCTCCATCAGTATTTCCAGGTCTCGCCTTTGTGGGGACCCACTCTTGTGAGTATACTACAGCTAAATACATTTTAGCTTCTTGGCTTTACATACTGCAATATTGGGGCTCGCTGTTTCTGCTTTATTTTTGCAATATTGTCTGTATGTTCATCTCCCTGATTGTTGTTGGAAGAGGTTGTTATTTGTCTTGCTTAACTAAGCAAGGAACCATTCAAATGTATCTTACAAAAAAAATGTACTTTAATTTAGAAAAACCCAAGTTAATTGAAATAGCTCCGCCCCCTCTCCTTTCCCAAATGCAGAGGAAGTGAACGCCACTCTCCCAGTGTATGGATGGGAGATTCTGGAGGTGTAATGATCTGTGGGGACTGATTGTATCATGGTGATGGGCACACCAAAGAGAAGCATTCTGGATACAAATTTCATAGGAGACATGAACAGGAGAATGTGACTGACTACACTGAGAAGGAAACATGGTGCTGCCTGTGCTCTGCTCTGCCTATGGTCTATAACTGCATCTGTGGGGGATAATCAGCAGGACTGATCTTGGAGTGCTATTTGCATCCAGAGCATGCCAGAGCATGCTCCTTGGCATGCCAATCAGCAGCAGTGGGTAGACTTAGCACACCCCATAATTTAACAGCTTTTGGAACAACGTTTATCAGCAATAACTTAATAAGTAATCAACCTATAACATTGTTGTGAATTAACTTTGACCCAATTTCTTTACAACATTGCTTTAGGGCCCGTTTCCACTTGTGCGGTGCAAATTAGTTGCGGAAAACGCAAAACGAATTCACACTCATATGCAAATTTTACCACGAATTCGCGGGTGTTTTCGCATATGTTAGTAAGTATGCAAATTTAACCATGTCAGTGCCTATGTGCTTTTACATTGATTTTATGCATACGAAAACGCATGTGAATTTCCTATTAAATACATTGTATGAGAATCGCATAGCGGTATGTGGTATGCGAATTCTGCGGGGTCTACTGTGCAGATTTTTTCTGCACAGAAAAACACTCAGAAATCCTGACAAGTGGAAACAGGCCCATCCACTTGTATGGTGTATGCGAATCTACATGCAGGAAACGCATGCAGATTCACTCTGGTGGAAACGGACCCTTAGATCAGAGAGGTTTGCAGGGATTTATTCATCTACAGCTGTCATAAGATCCCGCCACAGCATTTTGATCAGGTTGAACTCTGCCTTTTATTAGGCCTTTGTAACACCTTGATTCTTTTCTTCCTTTAATATTCTGGTATGCACAAGATTATTGCCTTGTTGCATGATCCAGATTTAGTCAAGGTTTAGCTGTTGTGGAGATGGCCTTACATTTGCATCCACAACACTTTGGTATGCAGAGGAGTTAATGGTCAACTCCAAGGCGCCCAGGTCCTGTGGCTGTAAAGCAAGCTCGTATCATCAATCCTCCAACACTATGCTTGAAAGTGGATATAAGGTGCTGATACGCATTGTTTGCTTTTTGCCAAACATGGAGCTTTGCATTATGGCCAAACATTTCCAATTTGGTTTTGTCTAGCCAACGGACATTTGGGTATACAGTGGGTTGCAAAAGTATTCGGCACCCTGGAAGTTTTCCACATTTTGTCACATTACTGCCACAAACATGCATCAATGTTATTGGAATTCCACGTGAAAGACCAATACAAAGTGGTGTACATGTGAGAAGTGGATCGAAAATCATACATTATTCCAAACATTTTTTACAAATAAATAACTGCAAATTGAGGTGTGTGTAATTATTCGGCCCCCTGAGTCAATACTTTGTAGAACCACCTTTTGCTGCAATTACAGCTGCCAGTCTTTTAGGGTATGTCTCTACCAGCTTTGCACATCTAGAGAATGAAATCCTTGCCCATTCTTCTTTGCAAAACAGCTCCAGCTCAGTCAGATTAGATGGACAGCGTTTGTGAACAGCAGTTTTTTAGATCTTGCCACAGATTCTCGATTGTATTTAGATCTGGACTTTGACTAGGCCATTCTAACACATAGATATGTTTTGTTTTAAAACATTCCATTGTTGCCCTGCCTTTATGTTTAGGGTCATTGTCCTGCTGGAAGGTGAACCTCCGCCCCAGTCTCAAGTCTTTTGCAGTCTCCAAGAGGTTTTCTTCCAAGTTTGCCCTGTATTTGGCTAAATCCATCTTCCCATCAACTATGACCAGCTTCCCTGTCCCTGCTGAAGAGATGCACCCCCCGAGCATGATGCTGCCACCACCATACTTGACAGTGGGGATGGTGAGTTCAGAGTGCTGTGCAGTGTTAGTTTTCCGCCACACATAGCATTTTGCATTTTGGGTAAAAAATTCCATTTTGGTCTCATCTGACCAGAGCACCTTCTTCCAGATGGTTGCTGTGTCCCCCACATGGCTTGTGGCAAACTGCAAACGGGACTTCTTATGCTTTCTGTTAACAATGCCTTTCTTCTTACCACTCTTCCATAAAGGCCAACTTTGTACAGTGCATGACTAATAGTTGTCCTATGGACAGAGTCTCCCACCTGAGCTGTAGATCTCTGCAGCTCGTCCAGAGTCACCATGGGCCTCTTGACTGCATTTCTGATCAGCGCTCTCCTTGTTCGGCCTGTAAGTTTAGACGGATGGTCTTGTCTTGGTACGTTTACAGTTGTGCCATACTCCTTCCATTTCTGAATGATCGCTTGAACAGTGTTCCGTGGGATGTTCAAGGCTTTGGAAAGCTTTTTGTAGCCTAAGCCTGCTTTAAATTTCTCAATAACTTGATCCCTGACCTGTCTTGTGTGTTGTTGCTCCCAATATTCTCTTAGACAACCTTTGAGTTCCTCACAGAGTAGCTGTATTTGCACTGACATTAGATTACACACATGTGCACTCTATTTAGTCATTAGCACTCATCAGACAATGTCTATAGGCAACTGACTGCACTCAGATGAAAGGGGGCCGAATAATTATGCACACACCACTTCGCAGTTATTGATTTGTAAAAAAATGTTTGGAATCATGTATGATTATCGTTCCACTTCTCATGTGTACACCACTTTGCGTTGATCTTCCATGTGGAATTCCAATAAAATTGATTCATGTTTGTGGCAGTAATATGACAAAATGTGGAAAACTTCAAGGGGGCCAAATACTTTTGCAAGCCACTGTATTTACTTATTGTCAGGAAAAAATATCATATATGCATGTACATTATTTAAGCAATGCATGTGTTGTGTGTATAAAGTAAGTTGCTCAAATTACAACAGTGCACATATATTTTACTGCCCATTAGTTCACAGATCCCATTGCTCACAAATATCTTGTGGTTAATTGAGATGCATCTTTTCAAATCTAAGCCACCCTGCTGACGATCTTTTTAGAGAGAAGAGGCTTTCTCTTAGCAGCCGTTTCAAACAAGCCATATTTATTCAGTCTTTTTCAAACTGTACTGCCAGGAATTTTAGTAATGTTGTTAACTAAGGTCAGTAGAATCTCAGATGTTGGTCTTGAGTTTTAACTTATCCACACATGGCATAGTGCACATATCTACCCCCAAAATTTTGTTGACAACCCAAATAGTACCATAAACACCATTCCTCCAAGCACCAGTGAGCTCGGGTTTAGCTTTGTGTCTATAACATAGAAAAGAGTGCCCTCCAATGTTATGGATCATGTGGTCTGGTATTGCACAGGGGGTGAAGCCTCATGGTGGTGGTCTCCAAATTCCCTGGCGAAAACCAGCCTCTGTGGTAGACAAAGAGTAATTGGAAGGCCTTCTAAATATATATATATATATATATATATATTATAAGGGAAAGTTACAGTATTTTCTAAGGGCTTATTCAAACTAGTCAGTAAGTTGAAATGCATGAAAATGCATGAATAAAAAGCGTGTGAATGGGTTTGGGAGTTGCTGTGCAATTCCATAAGTTTTAACTCCTGACAAGTTGAAATGCACTAGACAGCAACTCGCTGTTGTAGTATTAATGATAACATGAAAGTCTATGGACTTTCACTTTACCATGGAAAATGTACACGATAAGCAGTGAAGTCAAAACTCACTGCAGCTCACATAGTGTGAATGAGCCCTAACACTTTGACACACAGCACATACACATACATGCACAATTATGTCAAAACCAAAATCACATTGCCTGGCCACTACACATTTAATGAATGTGCAGGTCTGTCACCACATGATCTAAGTAATGGGCAGTGATGATTAGGGAAACATGTATGCTGATCAGGGTTGCTCGCCAGAGATCACGAATTCAAATTTACCCGTGATCATGGGTACATTTTCATGATTGCAGAACTCGAATTCGAAGCGATACTGCTCCCGAATTCGAATGTACTGAATAGTCACACTCAAATTCGGCTTAACGGGTGTTAACGCGTGATCACGAATTCTGCTTCGGTATCCAGGGGATGACGTCATTGGGCCAATCAGAAGGCCCCCAGCTGAGGCCCTGACAGACTTTTATTTGTCACTGTCTGTCACATGAGTTAGTTATCGACTACTACACTACTACTAGGGATTATAGTTAAGTGTTACCTACGTACTAGTTTACTTAATTTGTACTGCTATAGTCTGTGAGTTTATTTAGTGCCGCAGGCTTCACTACTACTGTGTAATAGTTACTTCACAGGCCAGTGGCCACTAGGCCAGGCCAGCATCTGCTGTGATCTGTGACTGTCATCTGCCCGACCCTATTTATTTATTTATTTATTTATAAAGCGCCAACATATTACGCAGCGCTGAACATTAATTTAGGTTACAGACAATATAGACCCTATTGATTGCGTCCGTGTGTGACAGACTTTTATTATCACTGTCTGACTGTCACACGAGTTAGTTATAGACTACTACACTACTACTAGGGATTATAGTTAGTTGTTACCTATGTACTAGTTTACTTAATTTGTACTGCTATAGTCTGTGAGTTTATTTAGTGCCGCAGGCTTCACTACCACTGTGTAATAGTTACTTCACAGGCCAGCAACTGTTCGGTGATCTGTGACTGTCATCTGCCTGACCCTATTGATTGCATTCGTGTGTGTGTGTGTGTGTGTGTGTGTGTGTGTGTGTGTGTGTGTGTGTGTGTGTGTGTGTGTGTGTGTGTGTGTGTGTGTGTGTGTGTGTGTGTGTGTGTGTGACAGACTTTTATTTGTCACTGTCTGTCACACTAGTTAGTTATCGACTACTGTAGACTACACTACTGTTAGTACTACTACTATAAAAAAAAAGAAAAAAAAAAAAGAAAACCTTTCTTTTTTTTTTGTCACTCACCACCAGTCACCACCAACCCAGACTCTTTATTAAAATTTACACCCTTTCCCGCCCTTGATATATATATATCAGAATCAGAATCAGAATCATTTTATTTCGCCAAGTACAACGGGGGTTGTACCCGGAATTGTTTTTGGCTCATACAGGGTCGGTGATGGTACAAACACATACATGCGAACTACAACACATACAATCATATACAGTATAGTACAAAGTAAACATATACCTATGTGTACATACGGTACATAACTATAGTGAAGGACGCGTGGGGAAGTCTGGAGTGCTGTGTGAGGGGAGCAGCCTGCCGACTACCGACGGCGCTCGCACAGCTCCGCAGCAGCTCCAGATGCCCCGCAGTGTGTCCTGGAAAAGAGTGGATAGAGAGAGAGCGAGAAGGGATAGCTAAAGAGAGAATGAAGAAAGAAAGAGAGAACCAAAGCAAGAAGTGAGAGACAGAGGCAGAGAGTCCCTTAGGGCAGCAGATTGGAAACTCGCCTAGGTACAGTCCAACAACAGTCCCAAACAGTCCGATGGTGGTTGCAGGCGGACCCGGTGCTTCAGGGAGCAAAAAGAGCCCATGGACGCAGAGGCCGATGGAGCTGGTGGCTGGCCTGTGTGGAGGAGGGACTGGCAGCCGAGTGGCCTGGCCACTAGGCCAGGAGGAGCCCAGTAAGTTCATCCTTGGATGGCTAATCCCTCCAGGAGACAGAGATGGGGGCCCGACTTGAGGGCACAGCGAGGATATCAGGCTCACCTGGGTAGGGCAGCGGTGATGTGCCACCAGGGATTGATGAAATATTCCCTGTGGCCTGGACAGATGTGGAGGCATCCTGCATGTTCCCGAGTGGCTTCCTGGCAGCAGCGGTGTTGGATCGGGGGCAGGGTGAGTAGAGCAGTGCTCGGGCCTATGGTCACTCCACGTGGGTGGCGGCGGCCGCTCAGCTGATGGTGTCCCGGCAACTACGTCCTGCAATCAGGCATGTGTACGGTCCCCAGTGCCTTCCTTCCCCATCCCCTCCACTGACCAGCCTCATCTCCTCTCCAAATAACTCCATCGGAGGTACACCAATCCCCTCTGGGCCGCGGTGGTGGAGCGCTCCGCATGTCCCTGCAATGGTGCCTGGCAGCGGCAGTATCGGGTCCTCTCGCTGAGGAGCCTCCGCGTCCTCAGATGGCGGCAGGGCAGCCGCATGTCTCCGGCAGCGTCTGGTTACTCCGGCCGTAGCTGCCAGTGTGGGAAAAGTCAGGCCGCCTCCGAGTCCCTCGATCGCGGCAGAGCAGCCGCATGTCTCGGGCTGGCGGGCTGCCCCGGCAGCAGAGTAGTGGCTGCACCTCGGTGGTCTCAATACCTCCCAGGCAGAGCGGCAGCGTGAGGAGATGGGTCCCCTTGTGCATCCACGAGCAGCCAGCTCGTGGCAGGAGCAGTCCGGAAGTCCAGCTTGGTGGTGGGAGAGCACAGGGCCTGAACAGCTGATCGCATGATCAGTTGGAAGCTCGCCGCTCAGACCCAGGGGCTCTATGCATGGATCAGCCCGTCTCTGCCTGTCTCCGGTTGTCTCCACGGCATCCCCGCATCCTCCCCTTTAGATTAGGGGGGGATTAGGGAGTAAAAATCTTAAGAAGGTTTTAGGAAAGAGAAGAAGAGGCCGGAGCCCTGTGGCCGTGGCTGCCGATGCAGCGCCATCTTGGTGTATCCAAGGGCATATATATATATATATTTTATTTTTTATTTTTTTTACTTATTTTCTTATTGTGTTTGTATATTATTGCACACAGGGCCGGATTTGGGGAAAGGCACCCAAGTCTGGTGCCTAGGGCGCCAGAGTCCACCAGAAGGCGAGGGGTGGGTGGTGACAGGTTGACTTCACCTGTCACCTGCCCTGAAATCTGCTCACCAAGTCCACAGCCTCCACTTTACCCCTGCTACACAGCGCTTCCTGTTACAGCACTATACTATTTCATGTTAGGGGCGGGCAGCCGCATACCTTTGCTCAGCCGACAGCCGCCCCTTCCCGGACAGTAGGTGCCGGTGCGGATATCCATTGTCCTCATCCTCTCTTCCCCCCTCCGTCCCCTCGCAGAGTGGCAGCAGAGTCACTCACCGAACTTTCAGCGCTGAAGATTCCTCTGTCTCCCTGGCAGTGTCAGCCTCTGCAGTGCATCCCTCTCTCCTTCTGGTGATTCCCATCATGTGACTCCCCGGTAAAGTGTCGGTGAGTCACATGTGAGAGACGCCGACTGGATTGAGAGATGCACTACAGAGGCTGACAGTGGGACAGAGGAATCTGCAGCACTGAAAGTTCGGTGAGTGACTCTGCTACCATTCTGTGAGTGACGGAGGGAGTAAGAGAGGATGAGGACATCCGCACTGGCTCCTGCTCGGCTGGGGAATGGGCAGAGGGGATGGGGGACAGCATCAGGCTTCCTACACTAAGGGGGGTAAGGGTGGGACAGCATCTGGCTACCTGTACTGGGGGGAGGGGGGAGGGGCGGACACAGCATTTGGCTACCTATAGTAAAAGAGGGGAGGGGTGTCTGTACTGAGGGGGTGGGGGCAGCATCGGCCTACCCATGCAAAAATGGGGGGGGGGGAGGTGACAGAATCTGGCTGCCTATACTGGGGGGGTGGGGGGGGGATACATAATTTGGCTATCTATACTAAAGGGGGGGGCAGCATCTGACTACGTTTGCTAAAGGGGTAAGGGGTGATAGGGACAGCAAGCATCTGGCTGCCTATACTGAGGGGAGGGGGCAGTATCTGGCTGTGCCTATAGTAAGGGGGAAAGAGTTAAGGGCTGATAGCATCTGGCTGCCTATACTAAGGGGGCTGGGGGAGCAAGGGGGACAGCATCTGGCTGCCTATACTAAGGGGGGCTGGGGGAGCAAGGGGCACAGCATCTGGCTGCCTTATACTAAGGGGGGCTGGGGGAGCAAGGGGCTCAGCATCTGGCTGCCTATACTAAGGGGGGCTGGGGGAGCAAGGGGCACAGCATCTGGCTGCCTATACTAAGGGGGGCTGGGGGAGCAAGGGGGACAGCATCTGGCTGCCTATACTAAGGGGGTCTGGGGGAGCAAGGGGGACAGCATCTGGCTGCCTATACTAAGGGGGGCTGGGGGAGCAAGGGGGACAGCATCTGGCTGCCTATACTAAGGGGGGCTGGGGGAGCAAGGGGAACAGCATCTGGCTGCCTATACTAAGGGGGGCTGGGGGAGCAAGGGGGACAGCATCTGGCTGCCTATACTAAGGGGGCTGGGGGAGCAAGGGGGACAGCATCTGGCTGCCTATACTAAGGGGGGCTGGGGGAGCAAGGGGCACAGCATCTGGCTGCCTATACTAAGGGGGGCTGGGGGAGCAAGGGGCACAGCATCTGGCTGCCTATACTAAGGGGTGCTGGGGGAGCAAGGGGGACAGCATCTGGGTGCCTATACTAAGGGGGGCTGGGGGAGCAAGGGGGACAGCATCTGGCTGCCTATACTAAGGGGGGCTGGGGGAGCAAGGGGGACAGCATCTGGCTGCCTATACTAAGGGGGGCTGGGGGAGCAAGGGGCACAGCATCTGGCTGCCTATACTAAGGGGGGGGGGAGCAAGGGGCACAGCATCTGGCTGCCTATACTAAGGGGGCTGGGGGAGCAAGGGGGACAGCATCTGGCTGCCTATACTAAGGGGGGCTGAGGAAGCAAGGGGCACAGCATCTGGCTGCCTATACTAAGAGGGGCTGGGGGAGCAAGGGGCACAGCATCTGGCTGCCTATACTAAGGGGGGCTGGGGGAGCAAGGGGGACAGCATCTGGCTGCCTATACTAAGGGGGGCTGGGGGAGCAAGGGGGACAGCATCTGGCTGCCTATACTAAGGGGGGTTGGGGGAGCAAGGGGGACAGCATCTGGCTGCCTATACTAAGGGGGGCTGGGGGAGCAAGGGGCACAGCATCTGGCTGCCTATACTAAGGGGGGCTGGGGGAGCAAGGGGCACAGCATCTGGCTGCCTATACTAAGGGGGGCTGGGGGAGCAAGGGGGCCAGCATCTGGCTGCCTATACTAAGGGGGGCTGGGGGAGCAAGGGGGCCAGCATCTGGCTGCCTATACTAAGGGGGGCTGGGGGAGCAAGGGGGACAGCATCTGGCTGCCTATACTAAGGGGGCTGGGGGAGCAAGGGGGACAGCATCTGGCTGCCTATACTAAGGGGGGCTGGGGGAGCAAGGGGGACAGCATCTGGCTGCCTATACTAAGGGGGCTGGGGGAGCAAGTGGGGCAGCATCTGGCTGCCTATACTAAGGGGGGCTGGGGGAGCAAGGGGCACAGCATCTGGCTGCCTATACTAAGGGGGGCTGGGGGAGCAAGGGGGACAGCATCTGGCTGCCTATACTAAGGGGGGCTGGGGGAGCAAGGGGCACAGTATCTGGCTGCCTATACTAGGGGGGGCTGGGGGAGCAAGGGGCACAGCATCTGGCTGCCTATACTAAGGGGGGCTGGGGGAGCAATGGGCACATCATTTGGCTGCCTATACTTAAGGGGGAACAGTATCTGACTACCTATACTAAGGGCGGTGGAAGCATCTGTCTACCTTTACTAAAGGCGTGGACAGAATCCAGCTGCCTATACTGAGGGGTCATGAACATATTCAGCCCCCCATTGGTGCCTGGGACCTTATTTTTTCTCGTGCCTGTGATCCCATGTACAAATGCAACTGTACTGGGCATGCACAAGTATGGTCCTCACATTCCCGTTAGCACAAAAACAGACATGCACGAAAGGCTTTTTATTACTGGGCATGTGCGGATGATACTTGCATAAACCCAGTATGGTTGTACACAGACGGGAGTGCAGCCGCAAGGAAGAAAAGGGTCCCAGGCAGCAGTGAGGGGTCTGAATATGCTCAGAGGGTCCCAGTGCAGGAACAATGGACACCCGGACGATTTAAAGGACAACTGTAAAGAAAGGGATGCGGAGGCTATCATATTTATTTTTTGTTAAACAATACCAGTTGCCTGGCAGCCCTGCTGATCTATTTCGATGCAGTAGTGTCTGAATCACACCAGAAACAAGCATGCAGCCAATCTTACACAGATCTGACAATAATGTCAGAAACACCTAATTTGCTGCATGCTTGTTCAGGGGCTATGGCTAAAGGTATTAGAGGCAGAGGATCAGCAGGATAGCCAGGCAACTGGTATTGTATAAAAGGAAATAAATATGGCAGGCTCCCTATCCCTCTAGTTACAGTTGTCCTTTTTGTGTAATGTTCACTTTAAGACTTTTTGCTTGGGGAAAAAGTGTGCGTAAGTTTGGAGGTGAGATGGTGGTGGTGGTGGTGGTGGTGGTGTGTGTGTGTGTGTGTGTGGGGGGGGGGGTGTTAGGGGGCGGCTGGTGACAGTGGGCCTTGGGCGGTAAAAAGTACAAATCCGGCCCTGATTGCACAAGGACTGGCAGAGGTAGAGGGCGAGGCATCACCAGGAGAGGCAGCGCCATTGCTGCAGCCACTGGCAGCACCAGCAGGTCTGTGACTGGTCTGCCACCAGCCACTGACCGCAGAGTTGTGGAGGAGGGAGCAGAGGCACAGCAGCAGTGTGTTGCGCCCATCTTTGAGACGGGTCGTCGCCCCCGGCCCATTGCGGAGAGTCAGGCACAGGCTGTCGTGGAAATGATGGTGGAGCAGCAAGCCACCATTTTCAGCCAGACCTCCAGCACCAGCGAGACCAGTGCCACCAGTGCCACCACCAGCACTGTGGTCCGCAGCAGGCCTCCACCACCGCTTGAGGTCACATCGACCCCAGCGACCAGCCTGCCCTCACTGAGTTCACTCTTCACCCCAGGGGCCGCGAGCGTTTTGAGGGATGTTGTGAAACAGTTTGAGGAGGAGATGATGAGGGCATGCAAGGAGGAGGAGGAGGAGTATGAGGTGGAGGAGTTTGTTGTCGGCGCACAACAACCTAAATTTCATGAGGAGGAGGAGGGGCCTGATGTAGGGGATGTTGTGGCAGAGGAGTTGGTTGAGGGCTCAGAGGAGATGTTTGGGGATTATGATGATGATAATGAGGTGGGGGACCATCCCTATGTGCCACCACCACAGTTGGGTGAAGGCAGCTCGTCACTGGAGGAGGAGGCGTCTCTGGAACAGAGACGCGGCAGCAGCATGGCGGCCAGCACAGGGCGTGGAAGGCAGGAGCCACAGCCTGCTGCTTCAGCCGCTACCACCACCCGCACCAAAGCTCCTCCAAGCAAAGGGAAAAAAACCCAGCCCTCCAAAGGCAAAAAACCTCCCAAGCCCTCAAGCTTTAAAGGGGAACTGAAGTAAGAGGTATACGGAGGCTGCCATATTTATTTCCTTTTAATCAATACCAGTTGCCTGGCAGCCCTGCTGGTCTATTTCTCTGCAGTAGTATCTGAATAACACCAGAAACAAGCATGCAGCTAGTCTTGTCAGATCTGACTTTAAAGTCTGAAACACCTGATCTGCTGCATGCTTGTTCGGGGGCTATGGCTAATAGTATTAGAGGCAGAGGGTCAGCAGGGCTGCCAGGCAACTGGTATTGCTTAAAAGGAAATAAACATGGCAGCCTCCATATACCTCTCTCTTCAGTTCCCCTTTAAGGGCTAGAAGAAATCCCCAATCTGCCGGTATTTCACTGTGGGCATTGACAACAAGACCCGTGCCATTTGCCACAGTTGCGGTGCCAGCCTGAGCAGAGGTCGCAATCTGAACAAGTTGGGTACCTCGTGCCTGCAGACCCACTTGGAGACCAAACATTTTCAGGACTACAGTGAGTTTCTGAAGCTGAAGGACAGTGGCGCAGTGGTCAGAGCCAGACAGCCACTGCACAGACTTCAGCAGCAGCAGCAGCAGCAGCATTCTGCTCATCCAGCATCAGCAGCAGGAGCACAGAAACTCACTGCTCCTTCCCGGGCAGCCAGTCCTCAGTGGCCTCATCTGCTCCCTCCACAGTCGCCTCCTCATCCTCCCGTGCAGGCAAATGCTGCCAGACCGTGCTCAGCGAGTCCTTTCCCGGCGTGATCAAGGTTCTGCCTCCCACCAACAGATGCATCCGGGCGCTGAACGGGTTGCTTGCTCGGGCCATGTGCTCCCAGCTCCTGCCATACTCCTTTGTGCAGGAGGGGAGTGACATGAGAACGCTCCTACAGTACGGGATCCTGGAGTGGCAAATCCCAAACCACCACTACTTCTCCCGCACAGCGATCCCAGCACTGCACCGCTTTGCTATGGCGAACGTGGGCCGCTCGCTCGATCACGCCGTGAGTGAGCAGTTCCACGTCACCATGGATTCATGGAGCAGCCGTTTGGGGACAGACAGCTACCTGTCCTTCACGACCCACTGGGTCAGCCTGGTGGAATGCGCCAGTGAAGAAGCAGCAGGTCCATTCTCGGGCGCATCAGCGGCACCAGTTGTCCACTATGTGGTGCCACCACGCGGGGTCAGGGGAGAAGCAGCAGCTCCCGCCGCCAAGCGACCCCGCCTCAACAGCAGTGTGAAGGCCCGCCATTGCCAAGCGCTGCTGGAGATGAGAAGCCTGGGGAAGAACAGTTTGACGGCAGCCAATGTGCTCCGCTACCTGAGGGAGCAGGAGAAGACGTGGCTGACCCCCAGAGGCCTCAGAGTCGGATTGGTAGTGTCCAACAATGCGGCCAACCTGCTGGCTGCCATCAACAGGGGACACTTGTCCCATGTCCCCTACTTGGCCCACGTCCTGAAACTGGTGAGGCAGAAGTTCCTGCGCACCTACCAGGGGATGGACAATCTGTTGGAAGCGGCTCGGAAAATTGTGCACAGTTTCTGCCGCTCAGCTGCTGCCACAGCAAACCTGGCCGACATGCAGCAGCACGAGGGCCTGCCATGACACCGCCTTGTCATCGATGTGCCAACTCGCTGGAATTCCACCCTGGCGATGTTTGAGTGGCTGGTTGAGCAGAGGAGGGCACTCTCGCCGGCACCACCAAACTCCAGCTCCTCATCAACGCACAGTGGGGGCAGATGCAGCAGGTCTGCTTGGTGCTGGCTCCCCTCCTGCAGGGAACCAACCTGGTCAGCGAGGAACGGGCATCCCTCTGCCAGTGGGTGCCCATTGTTTGTCTGTTGGACAGGGCCCTGGGTGATCTGCTGGATGTGGGAGAGGAGGCCCTGATCCAGCTGGAACAGCAGCCACCTGCGCAGACCACTTCTGAGCAGAATTTTGAGTTTTTGGAGGAGGAGGAGTTGGAGGTCCTGGACGTTGCTGTTGAGGGGGAACAGCGGAGCGCTGCTGCAGTGGTGCGAGGGTGGAGAGAGGAGGAAGAGGCTCAGGGGCCAGAGGACGAGGACAGCGAACTTGAAGCCACTGACCCTGATGTCTCTGCTGGAGGGACCACCCTGTTCTCCATGGCAGCGCACATGCTGCGGTGCCTGAGCACAGACCCCAGGGTGAAGCAGATGCAAGCTCGGGAGGACACCTGCTTCAGCATGATCCTGGATCCATGGCTGAAGGGGAAGGTGGGTCAGTTCCTGCCTGCTGGAGACACTGAGTAGCGAACAAGGGAGTTGCAGCAGATCCTTGTTTGGCGATTGGAGGAAGCTTTCCCCCAGCCTTCCACCCCCTCTGTATCTGTCCAGCCAGCACAGAAGCAGCATCAGGCCCCCAGGAGACCTGCTGTCCTTGACAAAGGCACTCTACATGACGGTAGAGCAGTTGAGAGAGGAGGTGCGTGCAGCAGAATCCTCCTCTCAAAGTCACCTCCAGCGCTTGACCCGGATGGTGGCCGACTACATAAGGTCCTTCAGTGGGCTTGACATCGGCGAGGAGCCTGTGGACCCCTTGGAGTACTGGGTCAAGCGTTTGCAGATCTGGAGTGAGCTGGCGCAGTATGCCCTGGAAGTCCTGTCTTGCCCCCCTTCCAGCGTGCTGTCCGAGAGGTGCTTCAGTGCGGCCGGTGGTGTGGTCACAGAGAAGCGCTCTCGTCTGTCCCCAGAGTCCGTGGACAGACTCACATTTTTGAAGATCAACCAGGCCTGGATTGAAGGCATGCTCCAGGCACCTGTTGTCGGCGAGAGGAGGACATGAGGTGCCTGGGAATTAATTTTTCACAACATCAACCTTCAGTCCCCTGCTAATTTGACCTGGTTTTTCTGTACGTGCTGTGGTACCACCGCTAGGTACCATGACCCGTTACATTGCCTGCTGCCACACGTCACTCCTCCTCCTCCTGCTGCTGTATTTAACCTCCTGCTGTCTGTGTTCCCACTGCCAGGGTTCACAGAATTATGCGTTGCTGCCATGCGCCACTAGCTATTACGCAACTACAATAGCTACATTTTGTTGTAAAATATATATATATATTTTTGAGGTGTCTGGGTTGAAAATTGTGCTGTCCTAGTTGTGTATTGGACACAATGTGGGCTTCACGACTGCTGTCCGGAATCTCCTGCTGTATGGTGTTTATTATTACAGCCATGGTACCAATGCTAGGTGCCATGGCCCGTTACATTGCTTGCTGCCACACGTCACTCCTCCTCCTCCTGCTGCTGCTGTATTTAACCTCCTGCTGTCTGTGTTCCCACCGCCAGGGTCCACAGAATTATGCACTGCTGCCATGCGCCACTAGCTATTACGCCACAAATTTAGCTATGCTGTTGAAGAAAACATTTTACAACAGTTGAGTTCTGTAAGGGAAAAAACATTGGGTACAAGAGGAAGAATATGAACATAAAAAAAGAGGAGAAGGAGAAGAAGAAGTTTTCCATCAATTTTTTTTTTTAAATTACACGTATTTAATTGTGATTTCCCTTTACAAAAGATTGCTTTAAGGCCATCCGAATTCGTGATCATGACTATTACCCGAATTCAATTACTGATCACGACTCCAATTCGAATCGAATTCTATGGTCGTGATCACGCCGAATCCGAATTTGACCCTGACCTGAATTCGAATGTACTCGAATCGAATTTGGGTACATTCGAGCATGACTGATGCTGATGTACTGTACTATTTCCCTGTACACTTCAATAGTGGCATCTGGCTGCTGCTCTAAATGCAATAGTTTGCAGTTTGGAGCTCCCAACAGTGCTGCTTACCTAGCTAATGTGTTAAGGTATCTGATTACAGCAGTGCTAATGCTGGATACACACCATGCGTTTCCACGTTCGATGCGGCCGTCGATACGCGTCGATTCAATTATTTCCGACATGTCCGATTCAAGCTTCGATGGATTGTTAGGTCAATTTGCCATACTTTACATGGCATTCGACCTAAAAATCATCGAAACTCGTTCGGAAATGTTCGGAAATAATCGAATCGACGCGTATCGACGGCCGCATGTGACGCGGAAACTCATGGTGTGTATCCAGCATAAGAAAAGGGATTATAACACGCAGTCCCCCATCCGGGGCCTGAGAGAGATGGAAATGGTCATATCCTATGTACTCTGAAGTGCCATATAATATGTCCGTACTATAATAATTTCTACAAACAAACAATATAAGAGATAACTGAGTAAAAAAAAAAGTCTGTATGATGTCTATGAGAAAATACTTTCCTTTTTATATCACCCTTTTTCAAAAGGACTAGTATTGTGAAAAATTGTAAAATTTAAAACACATGTAAACACATACAAATACGAAGTATGTTTCTTCCAGAGTAAAATTAGACATAAATTACCTTTCTATTATGTTGCTCTCACTTACAGTAGATAGTAGAAATCTGACACGACAGGTTTTAGACTAGTCCATCTCTTCATGGGGGATTCTCAGTATGGCCTTTATTGTTTATAAAGACACTCCCTAAGAAGGATTTATACAAAGATGCAGGCCAGCCTCCCTGCACACTTTTTTGGCAGTTGGACAGAGCAACTGCTATTCACTAAGTGCTTTTGAAAATAATCCTCCTAACATTTGTATAGCGCTTTTCTCCTGTTGCACTCAAAGCGCTCAAGGGGCCACCCAGCAGTGTTAGGAAGTCTTGCCCAAGGGCTTACTGAATAGGTACTGACCCTAACCAGGATTCAAACCCTGGTCTCCCATGTCAGAGGTAGAGCCCTTAACCAGTACACTATCCAGCAACTACCATAAAGAAATCCCTGAGAACCCCCCATGGGGAGATGGGTTAGTTCAAAACCTGTCGGTTCTTTCAGATTTATATTCCCTACTGTAAGTGACAGCAACATGGTAGAAAAGTAATTTATGGCTCTTTTTACACTCGAAGAAATGTACTTCTTATTTGTATGTGTTTATATGTATTTTGAATTTTACGATTTTCATGTTAGTGGTCCTTTAAAATGAGTTATTTAATGTCCTATTTAAGGTGTAGATATGAGCACATTATATTGCCATAAGATTTAGAACTGGGAAGGAAAGTATATATGGATACTTCGCATTCTCTGTTCCTTGCTTTCTGCGGTGTTTGGATTGTTTGCTTATACAAGCCATCCTTGAGCAACATTCGTGCAGACAGACTAAAACATTTTTGGCTTTGATGGAATTCCCTTAGGTGAAATTCAGCTAGATAATATCACAGTTACTACACAACCTGTTTGGGTTATTTTCAATAACATCGCAGAAGAACCAACAAAGGCTATGCGTGATAATACCAGAAGCTACTCCCTGTAAATTAACCTTTAGAAGCTATACCTTTGCACGAAACGCCCACACATCCCAGTGCAATGTGTGTTTTTGAGACATTAAACTGAGGTGGTGAAATGACAGGTATTTTCTTTCTGTCTTTTCACTACATACCCTTGTCTTCGAGCATTCTTTAAGCCTGACTAGTAAAATTTAGTGTATATTAGGAAACAAAGAAAAAAAACAAGCTAAATGAACACACAGGAAATTTAAGCTCACATAAGAATTTACAATTTCATCTTTTATGATGTCTAAACAGTATGTGCGTGAGGTTATACATGGCTGAATCATGCCAGAGAACAGACTTAAACAGTCAGAAATGATGGATCGTTTAACTGTCAAATGTAAACTTCTTAAAGAGGAACTGTAACCAAGGATTGAACTTCATCCCAATAAGTAGCAGATACCCCTTTTACCATGAGAAATCTTTACCTTTTCTCGAATAGATCATCTGTATGGCTGATATTGTGGTAAAATCCCTCCCACAATGTGATGTCATGACCATGGTCCTGACAGCTTGCTGTGGGTGAGCCTTGTTGCATGGTGGGAAATAACAGCTGTTTCCAACAGCCAAGCAACCAGTATCTCCCTCTGTGCATATGTATATCTTTAAAAAAAAAAAACCTTTTAGCCTATCGCATTGTTAGTGGGTGTGGGTATAGACAATGGCAGTTTGTCTCAGTTTTTTTTCATGTCTGCCAATAGTAAAGATGATTACGTGCAGGCTCATTATGGATCAAACAATATGAACACATGGCAAATATCAAGTATTTCTTGATCTCACTTCTATTTTTTAACTTCTCACTTTGCAATGTATCTATTTTTTCCCCTTTTCACTACACTTCCTTTTTTAAGTACTGTAGTGAAACAAATGTAATGAATAAAATTGCTTTTTACAGTATTGACTTATACATTTTTTACTTGTTTGCCCATTTTAAAATCTTTCCAACCCTGTTTTACATTCTGAAATGTATTCCAGGTAGCAAAAAAATGAAAATAATATTTATAGCTGGCATTTTATACTGATAATTGCCTCCATTTAGCATCAGTGCTCTGTAATATAATGAGCATGCATTGTAGCAATTCAAATTCAATTCCATTTTAAAGAAATTAAATAATGGAAACATTCTACTTGTCTGACATGGTTAAAGCCAGCTTTAGTTTCTCTCGTATACACGTGATCTCTGTCAGTTCTTATTCTGAAGCTTTAAAGTTGGTTCCTAGAGATGGCTCGAACTTCAGATTTTGGGTTCGCGAAATGTGAATGCGAACCAGGCAAATCATCATAGACTTCAATGGGCAGGCAAATTTTAAAACATACAGGGACTATTTTGGGCCACAAGAGTAATGGAAAAGTTGTTTCAAAGGGCCCAACACCTGTAGGGGTGCATGGCGGAGTGGGATACATGCCAAAAGTGCCTCAGAAAAGTACTTATTTGACGCAGAGTAGGGTTACAATCCCTAAAGGGCAGAAATCACATTGCATTGCTAAAGTGGAGGCATAAAGTGCTTTAAAACATCTTGCGCGTGTATACATCGATCAGGTAGTGTAAGTAGTGTACTGCTTCACACTGACAGGCCAAAATCACTGTTTAACGCACTGCCACAAACAGCCGAAAAGGGTTGATAGACAGTGTGCTGGCTTGCTTGCAATGTAGATAGAAGCGTATAGTAGAACTACACAGCCCAGCAACTGACTGTGGACTGTATGCAGTGTGTAACCCACACAAACAGATATCAATAACAGATACAGTAGCAAGCTAAGTAAAGCTTATGATAGACAGTGTGCTGGCTTGCTTGCAATATAGATAGAAGCGTATAGTAGAACTACACAGCCCAGCAATGACTGTGGCTGGCCTGTATGCAGTGTGACCAGTGTCTCACAAACTAAAAAAAAAAAATAGAACAATATGACCCTCAAAAGGGATTTTGATTTGGGGTGCTTTCAGCAATCAACAATAAACAGAAGCGCCTAACTAACTGTCACTGTCTCTGCAGCAATGTCTCTCCCTTCCACTCACTACAGCAGCAGCACCAGACTGAGAACATGGCCGGCGCTGCTGCATTTTTATAGGGGGGGGGGTGGGAGTTCATAGGTGAGTGCAGCCTGGTTGGCTGCAGTGCCATGTGTCTGCTGACTGTGCTGTAGGGGGGCAAAGTTTAGCCCAATGACGAGTTATATGGGGCAGATCGAATCGCCCTTCCTGTTCGCTACCCGCTGCGAATTCAAACAGCTGATGTTCGCCGAGAACTGTTAGCGGGTGAACCATTCGAGCCATCTCTATTGGTTCCTAGCAGATGTGCTGGCTATGACAGGTAGGTGGAAAGCAGAAACCTCTTTCAGATGTAAATGGGGTAGATTTTACAAGAAATTATGAACAGAGAATCACTGTTAACAGATCAAACCCTGTCCACAATGCCACTACTATACCCCAACCAAAATAAGTATCCGTTCTGTTCATTCTGGCCTCCAAAAATGATGTAAAAAACCCCAAAACAATTCCATTGCTGCTTTAAAAAGCATAACCCTTTTCTCTCCAATTCTATGCATAGGTATAGGGTTGTTATTTATTCCATACTTTACATTAATATGCATCCTTACATAGACAAAATATGCTACGTAGCAGCATGGACAAAGCCCTCCTAAGATCAGAGCAACCAGTGATCACTTACACCTCTATCTGAATGAGAGTGACATACACTATATATGAGGACACTTTGGGAGCGACCTTGGTGATGGTGCCAACCTACCTTCTTTACCTTGTACAAAAAGTCCACCCCCATTAGGATGCAAAGGTCTAATAAATATATTTATAGAGATGCCCCATTTTAGAGGCTTGTCTATAGTAGTGAAGAAGGCACAGACCAGGTTATACTTTTAAAAGTTCTTAGTAAGAATAATGCTCCTGAGAAATTGTTAGTGTCCTTTAATTGTGGTACAGTAGAGAGTGTCTTGGTCTACTGTCTCTGTGATTGGTTTTCCAACTGCACAGTACCCAGAGCCAGTTCTCTCATGAAGCAATTTGAAACACTTGCATCAGGCGCAGAGATTACAGGGGCATTGTTACATTGTTACATTGTTTGTACTGTGTGTTTACACTGATAGCATGCAGTCAGAGACTAGGAGGAGAAGGGAGAGGAGAGCAAGCAAGGTGAAGTGGTCATCATTGGAGAAAAGCAGCTTGTTATGCTATGTGAGGAGTCTGACAGTGAGTGAGGCGGTGGGGGAGGCAGGAGAGCAGCAGTGTTTCATTGGACCTGCACAACAGAAGGGAGGAGGTGGCACTGCTGTCCTGAAGAATGGAGGATGGCTGACTGGCTGAAGGTGAGCAGTTTGTTTGCCACAGTCTAGCAGCCAGTCAGCCAGCCAGTGTGTTATTGTGTTGCAGCGTGTCATGTCTCAAGGTGTTGCAAATGCTCCCTTGCATTAATGACGCAGAGTAAATTGTCAGTGCTGTGCGATCATTCCAAATGTGAGGGGGGGGGGGGGGTAAACATCCTCACAAGTTTGCCTCAGGCAGCAAAAAGTCTAGAACCAGCTCTGACAGGTCTACAGAAAAAGCAGCTTCATATGGTTATTAAAAGAATTATACACTTCCTATTTAGAGATGTCGCGAACCTCCGATTTTCGGTTCGCGAACCGGGTTCGCGAACTTCCGCAGAAGGTTCGATTCGCGGAAAAATTCGCGAACCGCAATTGACTTCAATGGGGAGGCGAACTTTGAAAAATAGAAAAAATGATGCTGGCCACAAAAGTGATGGAAAAGATGTTTCAAGGGGTCTAACACCTGGAGGGGGGCATGGCGGAGTGGGATACATGCCAAAAGTCCCGGTGAAAAATCTGGATGTGACGCAAAGCAGCGTTTTAAGGGCAGAAATCACATTGAATGCTAAATTGCAGGCCTAACGTGCTTTCAAACATCTTGCATGTGTATACATCAAACAGGGAGTGTAATTAGAGTACTGCTTCACACTGACACACCAAACTCACTGTGTAACGCACCGCAAACAGCTGTTTGTGTAGTGACGGCCATGCTGGACTACTGCGCAACATGGCGTGATTGCTCTTCCTCACTCAGTGATGTCAGGTAATGTGTGACTTCCTTCTCAACTTTCCATGGCATTGTTAAAAAGCTTACGTTTTGTTTTTAATTTACATTTTCTACTTGCTGTGTACTTGTTCAGTACCGCTACAATGAGAATCCTGTGGAGGCGGGCAAGTCTGCCATTGTGACCCCGGGTAATGGCCGGGGAATGAGAGGTTTGAATCCGGTGTGGAGCCTGAGCAACGGCTACCACTACACATCCAAGGAGGGCAGCGAGCAGGCATGCACGCCCGCCCGCCCCGAGGTAGTGACCAAAAATAACAATACAGGAGGAGGCCCTGCTGTGTATTTGAAATGAATGTACTTTAAATCCTTTAACGAGAACCAGTTATGGCGGGCAAAGATGACACCACATTCCTTTCACGAGAATCATATGGAGGCGGGCAAGTCTGTCATTTGTGACCCCGGGTAATGGCCGGGGAATGAGGGATGGAATCCGGTGTGGAGCCTGAGAAACGGCTACCACTACACATCCAAGGAGGGCAGCAGGTTGGCATGCACGCCCGCCCCGAGGTAGTGACCAAAAATAACAATACAGGAGGCGGACTTTCGAGGCCCTGCTGTGTATTTGAAATGAATGTACTTTAAATCCTTTAACGGGAATCCGTTGTGGAGGGCAAGTCTGCCATTGTCACCGCGGGGAATGAAGGTTGGATTGCGGCCCGAAGTGGGAGCCTGCTGAGACCCATGCTGTAGCTGCCCTGACCGTGCTTTGCAGACCAGGCATCTGTGGTCAGATGGACCCTTGAGCCAGCGGAAGACAAACCAAGTCGAAAGCATTTGCCAAGAATGTTTTACGGAGGGCAAGTTTTTTTGCCCTTTTTTTAAATTTTTTGAAAATGATAGATGGTTGTATTTTTAAATTGTTTGAAAGTTTAGATGGTTGTATTTTTAAATTGTTTGAAAGTTTAGATGGTTGTATTTTTAAATTGTTTGAAAGTTTAGATGGTTGTATTTTTAAATTGTTTAAAAGTGTATCCATTCTTCCTCCCCCCAGCCACGAACAATACCATGGGAACGTGGAGCAGCAGAAGCCCCCTGTGACGGCTGCCACGGTTGTTCTCCGCTGCTTGTCTTTTGAGGGGTGCTTCTTTTCCTCAGGTGTTTTTGCCATAGCTGTTTGTGCCTTCTCTCCAGGTGCCTTCGTAAGGCACTTGTCCCTACGTGAGAGTTGGCCTTTCCACGGCTCAATTTTTGCTGGCAGAGACAACAGATGGCTTTGCTCCGATCTGAGACACACACGTGAAAAAATGTCCAAACCGCTGAGCCCCCCTGGGGTGATGGCGCTACGGTGGCATCAGCAGCAGCTGACGTTGAAGGGTATGTGTGCTCCCTGGCCATAGCTGGCGATACATGGCACCGGACACTGCCCCCAGCTGTTTCTGAGGACGAGCTCCCTCTGCTTCTATCATGGAGTCGTCTCCTCCTACTCCTCTCTGACTCCTCCTCTGAACTGTCCCCCTGGTCATCTCCTCTACCGGGAACATATGTGGTATCCGTATAATCGTCATCATAATCCTCCTGGCCAGCTGCGCTTTCCTCAGACACCTCCTCAAGTGCACCAACTTCAGGTGGTCCACCATCATCCCCATCCACACACGTTACGTCCATACTATCGCCACCTAACTCAGACGTATGAGGTGGTGTACCTGCGCCTTCTTGTTGTTGTTGCAGTAGTGGCTGGGAATCAGTGATTTCACCACCACCACCAAATAACTCCTGTGAAGTGTCAAATGCAGCGGATGTGGTGCTTGTTGTAGCGCTGGTGGCTGCGGGAGATGAGGTGTTCTGTGTTAAATACTCAATCACCTCCTCACGATTTTGGGAAGTGATGGCACGTGCCTTCTTCTGAGCACTGTATTTTGGGGCAGGTCCGCATGAAATCACAGCAACACCACCTCGCACAGCCACAGACCTGCCGGTGCCTGGTGGCCTTCCTCTGGGTCTGCCTCTACCTCTTCCTCTACCTGGTTTGTCCATTTTGTCCATCTCGGGGGTATGCTAGCTATATGCAGTGAGGTGGGTTCTCACTCAACACAACAGGTAGTTAGATGCAGTGAGGTGGCCAGGTGGGTTCA
The DNA here is from genome assembly GCF_040937935.1 of Hyperolius riggenbachi. Lineage (NCBI taxonomy): Eukaryota > Metazoa > Chordata > Amphibia > Anura > Hyperoliidae > Hyperolius > Hyperolius riggenbachi. The sequence goes on from NC_090650.1 coordinate 255,150,379, forward strand.
CACTCAACACAACAGGTAGTTAGATGCAGTGAGCTGGGTTCACTCAACAGTAAAGGTACTTAAGATGCAGTGAGGTGGGTTCTCACTCAACACAACAGGTAGTTAGATGCAGTGAGGTGGCCAGGTGGGTTCACACTCAACACAACAGGTAATTAGATGCAGTGAGCTGGGTTCACTCAACAGTAAAGGTACTTAAGATGCAGTGAGGTGGGTTCTCACTCAACACAACAGGTAGTTAGATGCAGTGAGGTGGCCAGGTGGGTTCACACTCAACACAACAGGTAATTAGATGCAGTGAGCTGGGTTCACTCAACACAAGGCTAGGTATATGCAGTGATGAGGTGGGTTAAGTAAACACAACAGGTACTGGGTAGTTAGATGCAGTGAGCTGGGTTCACTCAACAGTAAAGGTACTTAAGATGCAGTGAGGTGGGTTCTCACTCAACACAACAGGTAGTTAGATGCAGTGAGGTGGCCAGGTGGGTTCACACTCAACACAACAGGTAGTTAGATGCAGTGAGCTGGGTTCACTCAACAGTAAAGGTACTTAAGATGCAGTGAGGTGGGTTCTCACTCAACACAACAGGTAGTTAGATGCAGTGAGGTGGCCAGGTGGGTTCACACTCAACACAACAGGTAGTTAGATGCAGTGAGCTGGGTTCACTCAACAGTAAAGGTACTTAAGATGCAGTGAGGTGGGTTCTCACTCAACACAACAGGTAGTTAGATGCAGTGAGGTGGCCAGGTGGGTTCACACTCAACACAACAGGTAGTTAGATGCAGTGAGCTGGGTTCACTCAACAGTAAAGGTACTTAAGATTTAGTGAGGTGGGTTCTCACTCAACACAACAGGTAGTTAGATGCAGTGAGGTGGCCAGGTGGGTTCACACTCAACACAACAGGTAGTTAGATGCAGTGAGCTGGGTTCACTCAACACAACGCTAGGTATATGCAGTGATGATGTGGGTTAAGTAAACACAACAGGTACTGGGTAGTTAGATGCAGTGAGCTGGGTTCACTGAACAGTATACAGTAAAGGTACTTAAGATGCAGTGAGGTGGGTTCTCACTCAACACAACAGGTAGTTAGACTTAGATGCAGTGAGCTGGGTTCACTCAACACAACGCTAGGTATATGCAGTGATGAGGTGGGTTAAGTAAACACAACAGGTACTGGGGTATATGCAGTACTGGGTAGTACAATGTGCAGCTCCCTGTCACACACACAGGCAGTCAGTCACTGAATGTGCTGGGCTGCTGGCAGTGGCACACACACTATCAATTAGCAAGGCTGTGCATGCAACAAAAGTGTCAGAAAAAAAAATGTACAGGTTGAGCTCTGAAAAGAGCTGTTGCTGGGTGCTTTAAAAGCAATATTAATCAGTCAGGAACAAGCAAAGCAGCCTAGAACCTAACTAATCTGTCCCTAAGAGAAAAAGTCTGCAGCAGCTGTCCCTTTCCTCTCTCTAGCAGGCACACGAGTGACTGTAATGGCCGCCGGAGGCTGCCTTATATAAGGGGGGGTGGGGCTCCAGGGCTTACTGTAGCCTGAATGGCTACAATGTGCCTGCTGACTGCGATGCAGAGGGTCAAAGTTGACCCTCATAGTGCATTATGGGGTGAATCGAACTTCCGGAAAAGTTCGCCTGGCGCAGGCGAACGCGAACCCCCAATGTTCGCCTGGAACCGTTCGCCGGCGAACCGTTCGGTACACCTCTATTCCTATTGCTTTTGGAATATTAAGACAATTTTCAGAGACTCTTCACATCCAGGACATGTGTTATTTGAACATCTGCCTTCTGGAAAACGTTTTGGAATTATAAAGATTAAGACAAATGGTTTAAGGAATAGTTTTTACCCCTCGGCCATTACTGTGTTAAATCAATGCTGCTAAATGGCCATGTTGATAAGGGGTGTGTGCAATGCAATGTATTTAGGAAAGAAATGTTGTATTGTTTTTGTTGGAAAATTGCACTTTAGAATTTCGGTGTACAATTTTGGTTGTTACAATGACAATAAAAATGTCTATTCTATAATAATGCATAGTATGCCAGTTGCAAAAACGTGTAAAATTTTGGAAGAGTGATAAGATTTGCAGTGATTTGCATGAATACTTAGTGCTTGACTGCCACTGACAAACTTTAGTTGGGTTCATGCAACGACACAGCGCCAGGAATTATGTTGCCACAAGCATATACGAAATCCAATCCACCTCCAGAGACTCCACCTTCAATCTGCGTTCCTAACGTGCAGCTTAGTGCTCCCCAAAAGAAGAAGCAGAGAGGGATTTCTCTCAGTGAATATAATATGTCAGAGAAGATGAGGTGGGAAGGCTACATTAGAGTGTGTTAGTAGAAGGAGAAAAAAATTAGGGGGAAAATTTACTATTTATTTGGGGAGGCCATTAGATCTGAGCTCAAATGTGGGGTCATCACTAATGGGCCATTAGTGATGACCCCACATTTGAGCTCAGATCCACTTTAAGTGTTGAGCAAGCAGGCAGTTGTTCTCTATGGCGACTAGTAGTATTTTTCTTTCATAACCTATACAAGACAATGCTTCAGGTTTATTGAGGGCTCAGTGTCAGTGTTAATATACAGTACATACCATTTGTCAGAACGACTTCCTTTATGGAGGGTACATTTATTACTCTCAGTGTGCTGAGGACACTGGCGTACCAATAGGAGATGCGACCCCTGCCGTCGCGGGGGGGGGGGGGCCTAGGGCCCCGCTCAGCGACTTTTGGGGGCAGAAGGGGTCGCAGCATAAGAGGATAGTGTGGCAGATCGGTGGGGAGGGGGGAAATTCCCCCCCCCTCCCTCACCTCGGGCTCTCCTCTCAGCGCTCCCCCTCCGGCAGTCATTGGTGGCAGCGGGCAGGCAGCAGCAGCGGCGGTGGCGGCAGGATGAATACATTACCTCCTTCTCGCTGGAGGACTTCCGTACTCTAAGAGCAACTTCCTGTTTACACAGGAAGTTGCAAGAAGCTCTCTTAGAGAACGGAAGTCCTCCAGCGGGAGGGCGGTAATGTATTCATCCTGCCGCCACCGCCGCTACTGCCTGCCCGCTGCCACCAATGTTTGCAGGAGGGGGAGCGCTGAGAGGAGAGCCCGAGGTGAGGGAGGGGGGTGGGGGAATTTCCCCCCTCCCCACCAATCTGCCACACTCTCCTCTTATGCTGCGACCCCTCCTGCCCCTGAATGGGGGGGGGGGGCGGATTTCAAGGTACGCCCCTGGCTGAGGATGTTGGTAAGTGTTACAGCTTCTTGACTTGAGCAGGAGTTCTGTAACAGACGTGTGAGTGCAGGCCTTATAAAATATTTCCACCAGGCTGATAGTGCCTCTTCACCAGCTTTCACATAGAGTTCATCTAAGCCTTTAAGGGGCACAGATACTGTTACTGTTTTATATCTTCTCAGGTCTCATAGCAGCCTCTCTCAGTGGATTTTATTCCTCCAGTCTAGTATTATAACATAACTATCATTCCTTTGCCAATAAAATTCTTCAGAAAGTTTGAGTTCATGTTTGTGCAAGATGCAGGTACATTGATACGTCAATCTAAAGTTCAGTTATGAGCCACTTGAAAACTTCTGTCACTTTGTAGTTTGACATACAACTTTAACCTTGCAAAGTATTTTTGAAAATATTTTCTTACATTTACTTGTATAATGGTTTTCAGGAGATATGTACTTAATGTTCAATTTCAGGTACAATTTCTCTATGTGTTTAATAGAACAGTTTCTAATTTATTTATGCATAAAGAGTTGCAGATTTTGCAAAACAACAACAACAAAACAACTGCACCAATTCATTTAAATTCATATCCTCCTCTGAGTCCTCAGCTATCAGTTCACCATACAGCAGAGGCCAGGCCTACCCTCTAGAGCAATGGTCCTCAAAATAAGGCCTGCGGGTCGGATGGCTTTTTCATTGGCCCCCCAAACCAAAATGTATAACTTATAGATGTGGCCCCCCCTAAATATCAGCGGCCCGCATATAGAATAACAGTGCTGGCACCAGGGGCGTAGCTAGAAATCACTGGGCCCCATAGCAAATTTTTTTCATGGGCCCCCCTCACCCCCCGGGTAAATTCTCCCTCCCCCAACACAAACACGCACACATTACAGAAATATTACGGGAATATTGTTGTGGCCAGTTACTTACCTGGGGCTTCTTCCTGCCCCCTGAAGTCCTCCTGGTCCCACACTGTCATTCTGCTTTGCTCTATTCCCCCATTGTCCCCCTCCAACTGTTGCATGCCTGGCCCCCTTGGCCAGGGGAATTCTGCTTTTACGCAAGTAAAAAATTGCAACTGCACATGCACAGAACCGTCCCGGCAACAAGAGGAGGATTAAAGAGGTGTGCGGCCACGTAGACGGCGACTGGCTGAGTCACCCAGCTTTCAGAGCGGGACAGCGGAGGAACGGAGCAGCGTGGAATGATGGCGAGGGAGCAGGAGGACTTCAAGGGCTGAAAGAAGCATCAGGTAAGTAAGTGGACACATTAATATTTCCTTCAAGCAATAATGAAAAGGGAACTGAAGTAAGAGGTATATGGTGGCTTCCATATTTCTCTCCTTTTAAACAATATCAGTTGCCCAGTTGTCCTGCTGATCTATTTGGCTACAACAGTGTCTGAATCACACCAGAAACAAGCATGCAGCTAATCATCTCAGATCTGACAATAATGTCAGAAACATCTGATATGCTGCATGCTTGTTCGGGGTCTATGGCTAAAAGTATTAGGCAGAGGAAGTATGAGGCAGAGGATCAGCAAGACAGCCAGGCAACTGGTATTGCTTAAAAGTAAATAAATATGGCAACCTCCACATCTCTCTCACTTCAGTTGCCCTTGAAGTGAATAAAAAAAAACCAGGTGCTTACCTATGGTGAGGGAAGGCTCTGGGACCTATAGAGCCTCCATGTTCCTTTTACAGTCCCCTCGTTCCAGCGTTGTCACCCCCGTTTGAGGCCATGGAAGTGTTCAGTAGCCTGAGTGCTCCCGAAGACGGGCGGCTCTGTACTGCGCATGCATGAGCACGCTCTCCTGCGCACACGTGCAGTACAGAGCCATCCGTCTTCAGGAGCACTCAGGCTCCCGAAGACTTCCATGGCCTTAAATGGGGTTACAGCGCTGAAACGAGGGGACTGTAAGAGGAACGGGGAGGCTCTATAGGTCCCAGAGCCTTCCCTCTCCATAGGTAAGTATCCTTTTTTAATTTTAAAATTCACTTCCGTCTTGCAACATTACACTATGCACACGCACGCACGCACGCACGCACGCACGCACGCACGCACACACACACACACACACACACACACACACACCTTCTCCTCACACAGTAATTTACACTCTTCCCTCTTCTACACACACACACAGCAAGATAAAAACACAAAGTAGGTTACAAAACACACACACACCAAGTTACAGAACACTCACGCACGCGCACACACACACACACACACACACACACACACACACACACACACACACAAAGTAGGTTACAAAACACACACACACCAAGTTACAGAACGCTCACGCACGCGCACACACACACACACACACACACACACACACACAAAGTAGGTTACAAAACACACACATACCAAGTTACAGAACGCTCACGCACGCACACACACACACACACCTCTTGCTCAAACAGTAATTTACACTCTTCCCTCTTCTACACACACACATACAGCAAGATAAAAACACAAAGTAGGTTACAAAACACACACACACACACACACAAAGTAGGTTATAAGACACACACACACACACACACACACACCAAGTTACAGAACGCTCACACACACACACACACACACGGGTGCAGCTAAGGTTTTTGTGGCCCCAAGCGGACTGCAGGAAGTGGCCCTCTTCGCGCGCCGCAACAAAAAATGGGCATGGCTATTCTGCACGAAAGTGGGCGTGGCCATGACATGTGGGTCGCGTGGTAAGGGGGGATTGGGGGGAGTTAGCGCGGCAAAAAATTGGCGTGGGGCAGCGCTGAAAAATGGGTGTGGCCATGACATTGTATGGGTGGAGCGTAACCGTCCGTAACCCCAAAGCAGCAAATATAGCCAACTATGACCATTAAATAATAAATGCAGCAACAGTTTCCTCAGACACCAGAAAATAAACGCAATTCGGCCCACATTTCAGCAGAAAACAAACGCAATTCGGGCGACATTTCAGCAGATAAAAAACGCAGTTTGGCCCACATTTCAGCAGATAATAAACGCAGTTCAGGCGACATTTCATCAGATAATAAACGCAGTTTGGGCCACATTTCAGCAGATAATAAACGCAGTTCAGGCGACATTTCATCAGATAATAAACGCAATTTGGCCCACATTTCATCAGATAATAAACGCAGTTTGGCCCACATTTCAGCAGATAATAAACGCAGTTCAGGCAACATTTCATCAGATAATATACGCAGTTTGGGCCACATTTCATCAGATAATAAACGCAGTTCGGGCCACATTTCATCAGATAATAAACGCAGTTCAGGCGACATTTCATCAGATAATAAACACAGTTCAGGCGACATTTCATCACATAATAAACGCAGTTCAGGCGACATTTCATCAGATAATAAACGCAGTTTGGGCCACATTTCATCAGATAATAAACTCAGTTTGGGCCACATTTCATCAGATAATAAACTCAGTTTGGGCCACATTTCAGCATATAATAAACGCAGTTTGGGCCACATTTCATCAAAAAAAAAAAAGAATGTACTCACCTGAAAGAAGTCTACTCTTCCGGCCGGCTTCTGGCGCGCAGCTCCCCCGGAGATCTTGCTCTTCCGCCTCCTGCAGTCTCCCGCGGACCCGCGCTGGCAGCCAGGCAGAGCAGGGCTACGGGAAGATGGCGCCCGAAGCCCTGTACTGGAGACACAAATAGTCTCCAGAGCAGGGCTTCGGCGGCATCCATATTCTCGTAGTGAACTGTCTGGCGCGGCGTCAGTGCGGGGCCTGCGGGCAACAGTGTGACGTCAGGATGATGTCAAGGAGCCTCTGAGGCCCCTAAAAATGTGAGGCCCCTGGCGGCACTCCTGCACACACACTCACACACACACACACACACACACACACACGCCATGCATACATACACACACACACACACACACACACACACACACACACACACACACACACACACACACACACACACACACACCATGCATGCATACATACATACATACATAGATACATACATACATACACACACACACAACATGCATACACACACCCACACCATGGGCCAGTTACTCACAGTGTCTGTCTTCCGATGCTGTGACCGGGCAGACAGATAGGAAGGAGGCGGAGCTACACACAGGAGGGGCGGAGCTACATGCGGGAGGGGCGGGCCATATCCAGCACTGCTCTTCTGTGTTCCAGGCCAGGCCGGAACTATGAAGTAAGCGTCGGCAGTCGGAGGGATATGCAGAGAGGCGACAGGTGGAAAATAGTCCCATTTCACCTGCCAGCCTCTTTGCAATGCTGCAATGGGGGGGGGGGGGGGGGGGCTGAGCGAGGGAGCTCACCCAGAAAACCTGAATGGGCCCTGGGCCCATGATTAAAGAAAAAAAAAAAAGCACGAAACAAAAATAGGCTGCAGGACAGGCGGGCCCCCCAGTTGAAGCGAAGGGATCCGGGCCCTATAGCAACGCTATGGTTGCTATAGTGATCCCTACGCCTGTGGCTGGCACCACCCATCCACATATTGTAGAAGCCAGTGAGCAGTCATTCTCTGGCTTCCAATCCAATTCTGCATCAGGTGACAATGCTGTCCAACTGGATGGCATGTTGTCACCTGGGTATGCTTCACTGGTGCACAAATACGTTCTTTGGGGGGCCGCATGACTGAATGGCTGCTGCTGGGAGCTCTCCTCCAGCAGAGCCGGGACAAGGTCCTCCTGCACCCAAGGCTGAGACACCAAAGTGCGCCCCTCCATTCCTCTAACCCCAGCCGTCACACACTGATTGATACTAGACTAAGAGGCACCCCAGGGTCTCCGTCCCAACACCTTAATCTCTACTTATCCGGCTTGCAGTCATTGCCATGTATCCCCTTTTCTTAATTATTTCTGCTACAAACACAATAGGGGATGATGGCTAAGTGAGTTGTGCGCCCCCCTCGTACACTGCGCCCTAAAGCTGGAGCCTCTCTCGCCTCTGTCTCGGCTCTGTCCGGGCATGACTGGGGGGAATCAATACCTAGATTCAATGTAATGTTTTTCAACATCATTTTACAGTATGTATGTTCCGGACCCCAGCAGTCTGAAGTATGTTGGCCTGGTCCTTGACAGAGAAAGTTTGGGGACCTCTGCTCTAGAGACTGAAAGCCAAGATGAGCTATGAATTAGCAGGCAGGGGCGCCTAAAGCCACTGGCACTAAAGGCAGCTGCTTGGAGCGGCATAAAGGGGGGGGGGGCGCAGCTGCGGGGGGAAACTGCTGCAGCTGCATTGTTTCCAATCCTGGTTTATTTACATTCTGCCGCTTGTATGCACACCCCCCCCCCCCCCGGCTAGGCCCAGCCAATAGACTTTTAGCCAGGAACCTCTCAAGAGTCCCACCCACTCACCTCCTCCTAATCCCCTGTCCCGCCCCTCTCCCTAGCAGCAGCCGCACGATTTGTTTACTGCTGCGCCTCTAACTCCGCCCCCCGCCGGCCAGAAGTTCGGGTCCCTAGGCTTGCCGCTGTCTGACCCATCCACCATGCTTCCCTTGTGTGACGAGCAGGCAGAGGTGAGGGTTAGCTGCAGGGGGGGAGACTGGAATCAGCGGCAGCCAGCAGTGCTAATCAGTGCAGAGGAGAGAGGAGGACAAGGCAGCTGTGCACTGTGTGAGCCCAGAGCTGTGTATATCGGCATGTAGCATGTGAGCTGTCCGATGCTGATATACACAGCTCTGAGCAGCTCATAGTGCACAGCTGCCTGTCTGGAGACTGACACTCCCCTGTTCTTATCAGCTCTGCTGCCAGGAGATCTTCACTCCTGAGTCCTGATAAAAACCCTCACTGACCGTCACCTCCTGGGGGGGAGGGGAAGCAATAAAAAGCAGCATACACGCTAACAGTGGGGAGAAGGGTGGGGAAGTTAAACATGGGCACACAAGTTAGAGCAGTGACATAGCTAAGGAGCTGTGGGCCCGGTGCAAGTTTTACATGGGGCCCCCCCAAGCACTCTCTACATAACAATTGATACGTCGCACCAAAACCTGCCAATGGCAACTACAGTGTCAGAGGTGCAAGAAGGGGATGGGAAACAGTGTGTTAAGGATTACTACTATTCAAAGTATCTATATAAGTGATTATTACCAGCACAGGACCAACAGAGAGCTAATACTGTGATAGCGAGTGGACCGTTCGGGGCCCCGATGCGGTCGCTACCTCTGCACCCCCTGTTGCTGCGCCTCTTAGAGCAACTATCTAGGACTTTGCCCTGGGTGCCCATACATCTAGCCATGATAGGTAGGTCAACCAAGAGACAGATTTCTCTCTGAACGAATCTGATCAGAGAGAGATCCGTAAGCTGCCCATACACCACAGGCTGATTCCTGATCAATTTCATGCTGAAACTGATCAGGAATTGGTCTTGTGACGCCGCATCTGACCGCCCGACGCTATCTCCTAATTTAAATTGTGTCCCCAGGTTCCCTGTGCAGTATAGGTTACCTGGCAGTGTCCGTCTCTGCACTGCCTCACATACATGTGCCCTACATGGTTGCCGGTGTATATGTGGGTGTGTATGTGACATCACACAGGCACCCACATATACGCTGGTAACTACCCGGGGCGTGTGTATGTGAGGCAGTGCGGAGACTGAGCCATTGGCGGACACAGACAGGTAACGTATACTGCACGTTAGGATTATTTTCTGGTAAAAGATTGCTGCATTAAGATTATTTTCTGATGAAACATTGCAGCATTATGATTATTTTATGGTGAAACATTGCTGCATTAGGATTTTTTTTATGGTGAAACATTGCTGCATTAGGATTATTTTATGGTGAAACATTGCTGCATTAGGATTATTTTATGGTGAAACATTGCTGCATTAGGATTATCTTATGGTGAAACATTGCTGCATTAGGATTATTTTCTGATGAAACATTGCTGCATTAGGATTATTTTATGGTGAAACATTGCTGCATTAATGTACCCCTGACGCCAGTATTTTTAATATGTTTTCCTCCCTGGTGCTGTGTGACTAGCAAACAGCGTCATCCTCCCACCTCCAGCACTCCCTGCGGCCCCCGTTCTGACATCACATATGGGCAGGGAGGAAGTGGCAGTTCTTCCTCCCTGTGCCAGTCCTCAACTCAGCCTCTTCCACCTACCGCTTCAGTTCCCATTATGATCTGCTGCACACAGCACGCAGGGGAGCTGCGCTGTGTGCGGTCTTGTGGTGATTGAGGTTGGAAGGCTATCCGACCTCAGTAATCACAAGTCCGCACACAGTCCAGCTCCGCAGCCCACTGTGTGCAGTGATTCATAAGTGGAACTAGAGCGGCAGGTGGAGGGGGCTGCATTATGAACGGGCAGAGGGGACAAAGAGCTGCCACTTCCTATCTGACTATATTCGACGTTCTGCCTCAGTCAAAGATTACGACTGAGCAGAATGGGGTCTACAGAGGGCACAGGAGGGGGAGGATGGTGCTATGTGCTCGTCGCACCGCACCAATAACGTAATCAAAATAAAAATATCGGGACCAAGGTCTAGGTCAGGGGTACTTTAAGATTATTGTCTTGGGGGGGGGCACCACGGGAGGGGGGGGCGCCACAGGTTTTCTTGCCTGGAGTGACAAAATGGCTAGAGGCGCCCCTGTTAGCAGGGAGGTGTGGCTTCAGCTAAAAGAGCAATCACTCGCCCAAGGGTGCAACTAGAAGTCACTGGGCCCTCATGAAAAACTTTAGATGCCCCTCCCCCCACTTTCTTCACAGGTAAACTCAGAACCAATGTTATTCATTTGGCTAGTGCACACTTGAATGTCTTTTCCCCATGCAGATAAAAAAGACAGCAGTCAAGCACTGCAGGCATTTTATCTATTAATTACATTAGCTTCTGTGATAAAGTGCATGTTTTCACACATACAGACACACATGGGGCTTGATTCACAAAGCGGTGCTAACCTACTTAGCACGTCTAAAGTCTTTAGACGCGCTAACCAGGGTGCTAAGTAGGTTAGCACCGGATTTCTCAATCAGATCGTGCGCTAACTTTGCGCGCGTAAAGTTTTACGCGCGCAAAGTTTTACGCGCGCTAAGTCCCATAGGCTTTAATGGGCACTTCGCGCGGTGCGCCCTGTGCTCTGTGCAGTACGCGCGTAAAGTTTTACGCGCATAAAGTTTTGCGCGCGTAAAGTTTTGACGTGCTAAGGGGGTTTTCACAGGCGTGCTAACAGTTAGCACCGCTTTGTGAATCTGTGAATCAAGCCCATGGTGTGCAGAAAACGCATACAGAAAACAGACAGATGAATATGCTCTCAGCCTCAGCTTATTACACTCACTCTGCCCATCTCTGATAGAGCAGAACTGGCTCTGCAGACTCCTCCAGCATCACTAGAGTACAAGGCTCGTGGGGAGGGGTAGAGAGGCTGGGGGTTGACCAGCGCTATTCACAAGACCCTGCTGCACAGTGCACACTAAATAGGGGCTGTCTACAAATCTTTCTCTACAAAACTTTGCATGATTCCTTATCAGTGGCTGAGCAGACACAGTCATTAGAACAATTGTGCAGGAAGCAGAAAACGTTTTCTCTCCATGCCCTTAGTTGTCAGTCTCTCAGGACAGGGAAAATAAACTTCTCCCCCCACGGGGCACCTTGCAGCTTTTAGCCCCCCTGCGGCTGTATCCCTTGCAGTGTCTATTGTTACGTCCCTGCACTCGCCCTCTAAAAGCCTATGTGAGAGTGTTTCAGACTGACAGGTGTCAAAGGGTCCAGCTGCCATGTTCTTGGACTCTTTCCCATCTCAGATTACCAGAATAACTATAATGGGGATCCAAAGTTACTACCTTGCCTTTGGCCCACTTTCGTCTTAATCCTTCTCTGGGTGTAAGCAGGAAGCTGTTTAGGGAGATGAGGAATTGGTTCTGCAAGTATATATAGATATCCATTCTTCAAAATCTAAAAAAAATGTCAAAATGTTTCATCAATAATTTATTTACAACAACAGCAACAACATGCATAAAAGTGCCTAAAGTAGGACTATTTTCATATAATTATTGTGTAAGGCCTGACAGATCTGTTGCCTTCCTTTCAGCCCCTATGCGCAATCTCCTCCACAGTATTCACCCTGTGTGGCGTGTCCCTACTCAGCCTTGGGAGACTTTATATCATGTCATCCTAGCTCTCGGTTACGCCCAGGCCTCAAGTACCCAAAGTATTGGGACTGTAGGAGTGAACAGTCAGCCTCACCTGGCCACAATCCTGCCAGAGCTTCCATGATCGTATGCTTTGTTGGCTATTCGTGTATCCCCATGGCTGCCAGTGTGTGCACAAATGCTTTAGGCTCCTCATGTGCATGCAGAGGCACAACATGGCTGGTGGGCTGGTAGCCTGGCAGTATCCCTGATAGTGGTAGTGTTTCCCTATTGTCTTACAGGCTCCAGCCAAGTGCAATCCACCTCAATAAAGCATTAAAACACAGAAGACCCAAGTGTCATTCCTGTGAAGCAGCTGGTGGATGAGCGAGTGAGAAAACTGGAAGTGTCACAGATGGTGTAAGAAAGAGAGGGTTACACACTCTATGCTCGCACCTTGCAGCGTAGCGTGCCTTACTTAGTTACACTCGTTGCTTCCATAGCAACACATGCTCCTTTAAATACCGGCCGCCGCATAGTAGCAGTTGCGCTAGTGAAGTATCACGGTCGAGATACTTCACAGCAGCGGCAGATATTTAAAAGAGCATGAAGGCAACGCATGTAACTAAGTAAGTCACGCTATGCTGCAAGGAGCGGCATAGCATGCATAGCGGCCGCTAATTGTTTTTTAATGAGCGCTCGTTTTTTTTAATCAACCCCCTAAGTAAGCAATGCTGTCATAATCTGTTTCCTACGAGGGTCAGTAGAACTAAATGTAAAGGGATTAGCATTTATGCATGTATTCACAATACAATGCAATAACATCTGTAAAGCACTTTTCTAACACAGGACTTTACACTCACGTTAGCAAGATTACACCATCAAATTGCTTCATGTGGGAAGAAGTGGTAGGTATGCACTACCTGCTCAGAACGCTGACTCCAACAGACTGAAGTATGTGGTGGTTGGTTTTGTCCAGATTTTGTAACGTCAGTCAATACTCTCATTGCCTGCATTTATTTCAACAAAGCATGAACAAACAAACTAGTGTAATTTCAGGGCCATTTCACACTAATCGTGAGCTTTCTATTGCCTCATATTGCAATGCCCATGCGTTGCAGGGTCTTTTTCAGTGTCTGCTGCTGGCCCAAAGCAGAAGCATCCTATTCATCAAACAAATGTGTACAGCAGTACTTTTTTTTTGCCACAGACAAAAAAAATCTAACTGAGCCATGTGAACTGGCCAATAGAAAATGTTTGCAGCCTTCAACCTATCCATTGTCAGGCCTCTATCCATTCCATCAAAATGCTGGGCAGCAAACGGTTTAGAACCGGGAAAATACTGCACATTTTTGTTTATTGATCAGTGAGTCACAAAGCGTACGTGGCCGGCTGGCCGCAATATTACTTTATACATTACTTTATACATTCAGCTAGTTTTCAGCTTGTCGAAGAAAGTTCATAGGAAAGAGGTAACATCAAAGGTGATTTAGTTAAAAAGAGCCCATTTTGGAGAAGGCGTTGGGGTCTAAGGACATGGGGTCAAAAACACTATCTTGCTCATCTGTGCCTGTTTTCTATATGTTAGCACAAAATAGGGTACAACATCTGCAGTAATGGTGTTCTAACTGAGTTTAGTTCAGGGGCATAACTAGAGGGATGCAGCTCCTGTGATCGCAAGGGGGCACCATTTACTAATCTTCCTTTCCTCTAATACATCCTTCAGATCAGGTTCTTTGTGGCTAAAATTGTTATGGGTGTGAAGACCATGATGGCCACACTTTGTTTTATGACCCTTATGAGATGGGCCCCAAAGCCATAATGGGCACCAAAGGAGGCAAGGAGGGGTGTGAACATTGGTGGGACCCCATCAAAGTTTTGCTGGGGGGGGGGGGCCATGAATTTATCATAATTTAAAAATGTATTTATGCTACTGGTTCAGTTCCCAGCAGTGAGACTCATTCCATGTTTTTCTGGGTACGTTTGAATTTAGTATTGTTAGTTGGGTGCTGAATTTCAGCCAGATGGTTTATTGCATATTGATGGTGTTTTCATTTTTGGTTTTGACACTTCCCCCCCCCCCCCCTATTGGTTGCCTAAGCCCAATCTCTCCCCTTAACAAAATTCCCTCTTCTTGACGTGAAGCCTCAACCCCATCTCTTAATGAAAACCCCCTTTCAGACACCCAACCAGAACCTCCACTCGTTGTACTCTTTGCCAGTAATATGGTGTAATAAAGTCCCAGACCTCACTCAGTACTACTTTAGGAAATGTTGTTAGCAGAAGTGCAGAAGCTAAAAATCTGCATTACAGGCAGGATGCATTTATTCACTTTATAATTTGTTGATTTGCTGTGCTTAGGAGAAAAGAGTAAGAGTAAGACTACAGGTGATGTGTATCACCAGTTCTGCTAAAACATACTCTTAGCAGGCAATCAGATAGCATCCCCAACCTTTCCTGGAGCTGTACCAGTCTGTCCCTCAGCAAGCATAGAGAACCCTTTATTTACCAACTCTATACGTGTCAGCTGAGAAAAAGGGGTTCCTTGTGAGGTGGGACAGCACAGTGTCCTCTACCTCCCAAACCATAGCACTCACTGGTGTTGAGCGCAGAAGTTTTTGGACATCACCTGTGTGACGCCGGGCGACGCCCAGTCGTCCGAGGATTTGCGGCCGATTGTCCGATCGCAACCGTGGTCGGAAAACTGACATTCTTTATTTTTAAAATAGAAGTTTTTCCTTCCTGCCTTCCCCCCCCTTTTGCCATGAGGGCTGAATGGGCCTGCGTTAGCATATGGCTAAAGCAACCTGGTTTAGCAAGAAATCCTGTTAAGGCTCCCGGAAAAGCTCTGGTGACACTAATGTGCTAATTGGGCAGAGCTGAAATACCAACAGAGTCTATTCAACAGGGGAAGCTAGCACAGCATGAGGTCTATTGACACCTACATTCCTCCCAGTCTTGACGGCACCGACTAAACTGAGTATGGAATGCATGGTGTTGATAACTTTGTCACATTTTGCAAATACCATCCATGGGAGGAATATGAAAATTACATAATTTTGTTTCCCTAATTCTGTAGAATATGGTGATACTAGACATAGCCAGGTAACCCGAGCAGGGGCTGAGATATGAATAATGGGGTCCCCGTGCGCCCCAAATATTGCAAGTTTGATGTCCTATGAACGTGTATTCTCAGCCCAATCTGAATATGAAATCGGTTTGCATGTGCGACAAAACCCCGGCGGGGTATGAAATTGGACATATTTTGTGGATGGCTGGAAGTTCCTCCCCTGAGAACTCACTGCCTGACACGCCCCTGGGCTGAGCTTGAGACTCCGCCCAGAAATGTCAGTGCTCAAAACTGATTGCATGAGGACCCCCAGCGAATTCCCCCACTTTCCATCATACCGAAAAGACTGCCACTGCTTGGGGAAATAGCAGTGGCCATCTTGCAGGCGGAGCAACGGCCATGTGGTTCGGCCATATTGCGAACTAACTGCAACAAAGGAACTTTGTCTTTTCCCGAACGGACTTTCCACAGAATCATAAGTATTCGTTCTTTTTATCCCTTTTTCTTTTATGTACTGTGTTATCACTGTCTCTCATCGTTTAATTGTTCACGATTGTCTGTATATATTAATTATTTATATTGTAACAAATAAAGGCTTTTTAAAAGGTCTTTACCTCTCAGTAAAACCTTCTATTCAGTATACACAGACGAGACCTAAACTTCCGAAGGGACGCTACTGTTTTGATAGATAGATAGGAATTGCACAGTTTTAACCGGTTGTTTGTTTCACAGGTCTATAGCCAGTTAGCAGTTTTCTCTGGGCTGATAGAAAACAGAGATGGTGGCAAATCTACCCCTGGGTTGGAGTAACAGTGTATTTTCGTAACCTCACAGGCTCCCTACTGCGTCGTGACGCTCAAACTCCGCCAATTCTACGCAGATTGCGTCCATAGCTCTCAATCTGTGTGCTAGAATCGGATCGGACGGTTTTGCGTGTTCACGGCCAGTGGGGCTCTTGTGACAGTGGTCGGCAGCGTTTGGGATCTGTGTGTGCTGATAGTATCTCAGGTAGGGCTATCGAATTAGCCCTATCGAGAAACGAACTAATTCGTTGGTAGTGACTGAGTGCAATATATTTTTCATATATACAGAGAGACTGTGTAACCAGTACCCCTCCCCTAAGTTTTCTTTTATTTGGCATGGAAATGTCCGGGAATTACAAGGTCATGGTCCTATCCGACCTGCAGAGTCTGTGCGAGGCGAGAGGCATGGACATCCGCGGCAAGAAACAGCAGGACCTGATAACGGACTTGTACCGATGGGATAGCCAGAATCTGCGGACGCTGGAGGTGTCCACTGTGGAGGACACCGGCTCATCTAACGCAAGTCGAGGGGAACCAGAGACTGAAGATCCTGTGCGTACCGAGGTTGAGCAACCCGCGGGCAATGCGGCAACAGATACGCAGGA
This sequence comes from Hyperolius riggenbachi, assembly GCF_040937935.1. Classification (NCBI taxonomy): domain Eukaryota; kingdom Metazoa; phylum Chordata; class Amphibia; order Anura; family Hyperoliidae; genus Hyperolius; species Hyperolius riggenbachi. The sequence goes on from NC_090650.1 coordinate 255,167,171, forward strand.
GGCTGTCAGTGTGATCCCCGACCCCAGAACCCCTGAAAGTACTCGCCTGGAACCGGCCAGTACTGGACTGTCCAGTTATGTTGATCCAGTAATGCAGCAGGCATTGCAAAAGCTGATGGAAACTGATGTGGACAAGTACCTGTAGTACATGGCGGAGCAAAAGCGAGAGGAACGCCAATCTGCAGAGGCGCGGGAGAGACGACAGCATGAGCTGAACATGGCGAAAGTGCAGCAAGCCAGCCGGAGTTCAACGCCCAGCCTCCCTGCTGAAGGGACTGCCGCTCCAGTAGGTGCAAAATTTAAATTTGCTATTATCGAAAAAGACACTGACATTGACTTGTTTTTGAGGTCTTTTGAAAAGGCCTGCCGTCAGTATCGTCTGTCCCAAGACCAGTGGGCCAGACATCTGACACCCTTGCTGCGCTACAAAGCGCTTGATGCTTTCTCAGAGCTGCCTGTGGAAAAGGACAATGATTATACCGCTATAAAGGAGGCTATAATCACTAAGTACCAGCTGACGCCAGAAGCCTACCGGAAAAGGTTCAGGTCCTGGCAGAAAAAATCTACTGATTCTTATCAAGATGTGGTCAGCAGTCTGCTCACCACACTCCGCCAGTGGACGCTAGGCCTCACTAAAGGGTCTTACGGTGTCCTGGAGGACTTAATCGTCCTGGAGCAGTTTCTGAACATTTGCCCGGCTGATGTACGCCAGTTTGTGCTGGAGCGCCGACCGGCGTCAGCGACGGTCGCTGCAGACCTCGCTGAGACCTTTGCAACGACCAGGGTGCCGGAGACCCGCAGGACTGCCCCATCTAGCTGGAGAGGAGGTCAGTCCCACAATTTTGCAGACTCTCCTACCTCTGTGAGCCGTGCGCCCCAGAGGCCCTCCAGCGCAGCTGCTGCGTCCAGGCCTGCAGCAACAGAGGGCATCACCTGTCACTTTTGCCGCAAGCCCGGACACATGAAGTTTAACTGCCCGGAGCGGAGGCAGACAGCGCCAGCTCCTGCACCACCTACACCTCGCCCACGGCAACTGCCGCCAGCCAGCGCACCCCAGCCGGGAGCACCCAACAACGTCATGTTCGCAGGTGGGAGAGGGATCCACTCCGCTACGAGCAACCACCAGCTGGTTACAGTGAACGACCAGCTTGTTACCGGTTTCCGCGACACTGGAGCGGATGTCACCCTGGTGCGTGCGCACCTGGTCCCGACGGAAAATATCCTCCCTGACAAATACCTTACCCTCACTGGAGTGGGGGGCACTCTTTCTCGCATTCCCCAGGCTCGGGTGTCCATCGATTGGGGGGTGGGGGTTCAAGAGAAGGTTGTTGGGGTCCTGGACCAACTGCCGGTCCCAGTTTTGTTGGGGACCGACCTGGGCAAGCTTGTGTCCTATTATGAACCTGCCCCAAGCCCTTCAGACTGCCAGGAGGGAGACGGACTCTCCGCCCACACTAAGGTACTTTGCACCAAGGGGCAAGAACAGGGGGGAGGTGGGTTGAATGTGCCCAGTCCAGGGGTACCGAGTCCAATAGTACCTGTGTTTGATATACCGATTGTTTGTGATGAAAATGTTGTTGTACCTGTCACTGTAATTCATGCATGCAGCCAGGATGTGAGTAATGCCAGTATGTGCCAGTCTGAAGGTGTACCTGTACTGGCAGTAACACGCAGCCGCGCTGCTCAGAACCTGGGCTCAGAGCAGGTGGAAGAGGTTCCGGCCTCCTCCCCCTCCTCTGACCACAGGGATGGTAGCCTTCAGCCACTAACTGCATATGCCACGGGCCAGCTGGCTGAGAGCGAGAGTGCTGCATTTGTGCAAGCACTCCAGACTGACCCTAGCCTCGAGGCACTCAGAAGACAGGCTTCGGAGCCCCTCACGAATGAAGATACCTTCAAGGTATATTGGGAAGGTGGTAAGCTGTACAGCGAGCCTGTACAGCCCACCGAAGGTGAAACAAGTGTGGGTACCAAGTTGCTTGTGGTACCCAGTGCCTTCCGGGGGCATGTGCTGAAGTCCGCACATGACATTCCCCTGGCAGGGCACTTGGGAATCCACAAGACACTTGACCGTATCCAGGGTCATTTCTACTGGCCCAGGATGCGGATCGATGTGACCAACTATTGCCGCTCATGTACTGTTTGCCAAAAGGTAAAACGGGCTGGGAACCCCCGCAAGGCTCCCTTGTGTCCACTGCCAATCATAGGTGAGCCCTTTCACAGAGTGGCAGTCGACATAATTGGACCATTGCCCACTCCCAGCAGCAGTGGCAAAAGGTACATCCTGACGGTGGTGGATTACGCCACCCGCTATCCTGAGGCCATGGCGCTTTCCTCCCTGAGGGCGGACAAGGTAGCAGACGCGCTACTTAACATTTTCTCCCGAGTCGGGTTCCCTGCGGAGATGCTCTCCGATCAGGGATCCCAGTTTATGTCCGAACTCATGGAGGCCCTGTGCAAAAAGATACACATGACGCACATTGTCTCCAGTCCCTACCACCCGCAGACCAATGGACTGTGTGAACGGTTCAACGGGACGCTGAAGCAAATGCTGACCACGTTTGTTGAGTCGCAAGGTGGGGACTGGGAACGATATCTGCCTCATCTGTTGTTTGCGTACAGGGAGGTGCCGCAGGAGTCAACCGGGTTTTCCCCGTTTGAACTCCTGTATGGGAGGAATGTCCGAGGACCCTTACAATTGATGCGGGAGACATGGGAGGGCAAGGGCGACCCCACTGATGTCTCCGTGGTCGATTACGTCCTCAAGTTCAGGGACAAAATGGAGTCCCTGTCCGCAGTAGTGACCAACAACCTGGCCCAGGCTCAGGCCAAACAAAAAGCATGGTACGACCGCACTGCTGGAGAGCGGTCATTTGATGTGGGTGACAAGGTATATGCCCTTCTTCCCGTGAGGCAGAACAAGCTGCAAGCAGCCTGGGAGGGGCCTTTTACTGTAGTGCAGCGGTTAAACCCTCTGACGTATCTAGTGAACATGGGGGGCAGGAAGCAGAAGAGCTTTCATGTAAACATGCTGAAGGCCCACCATGACAGGACCCAGTATGCGCTGCCAGTGTGCAGCCGGTTAGAGCAGGGAGAGGCAGACCCCCTGTTAGACCTGCTGGCTGACGTACGAGATGTGGACGGCGACCTAAACGTCAATCCACAGCTCGCCTCAGCCCAGCAAGAGCAGTTACAGAAGGTGCTGGGCCAGTACCAGCACACCTTCTCCGGTATCCCGGGGCGGACCAGTATGGCGGTGCATGGGGTAGATACAGGTACCCATCCCCCCATCAGGCAATCCGCTTACCGTGTCTCTCCCGAGGTACAGGCGGACATGCAGAAGGAGGTGAGGGAGATGCTGGAGTTAGGGGTGGTTCAAAAGTCCAGTAGTGCCTGGGCAGCCCCTGTTGTCCTGGTCCCCAAGAAGGACCAGACAACTCGGTTCTGCGTAGACTACAGGAAACTGAACGCCATCACCACTACAGACGCCTACCCCATGCCTCGCATTGATGAGCTGCTAGATACACTGGCATCAGCCAGGTACCTATCAATCATGGATCTGAGCCGGGGGTATTGGCAGATACCACTTGCACCTGACGCGAGGCAAAAGTCGGCCTTCATCACCCCTTTCGGCCTCTTCGAGTTCACGATGATGCCCTTTGGGATGAAGAACGCCCCCGCCACGTTTCAGCGGGCCGTGAACGACCTGCTAGAGGGAATGCAAGGGTTCGCTGTAGCGTATCTGGATGACATTGCGGTGTTCAGCCCCACCTGGGAAGAACACCTCAAACACCTGTCCCAGGTACTAGAGAGGCTGGCCATGGCCAATCTGACGGTTAAACCGAGTAAGTGTCAGATTGGCATGACCGAGGTGCAGTACTTAGGTCACCGGGTGGGGGGTAACACCCTGAAACCTGACACGGGAAAGGTGGACGCCATCCTGGCATGGCCTCGACCTATCACGAAAAAGCAGGTCCAGGCGTTCCTGGGGACCGCCGGCTACTATAGGAAATTTGTTCCCGCCTATAGTACACTGGCGAAGCCCCTGACCGATGCCACTAGCAAGAAGCACCCCAAGGTTGTTAGCTGGACCCCCGCTTGCGAGAATGCCTTCCAGGCCTTGAAGCAGGCCCTCGCAAGCGCCCCTGTGCTTCAGGCCCCAGACTTCAGTCGTCGGTTTGTGGTGCAAACCGATGCCTCTGACTACGGTCTCGGCGCAGTCCTCAGCCAGGTGGATGGAAAGGGGGATGAACACCCTATCCTCTACCTGAGCCGGAAGCTCCTGCCCCGAGAGGTAGCCTACTCCACAACTGAAAAGGAGTGCCTGGCGATCGTGTGGGCCCTACAGAAACTGCAGTCGTATCTGTACGGCCGCTCCTTCACGATCGTCACTGATCACAATCCCCTGAGTTGGCTAAACCGTACTGCTGGAACCAACGGCAAGCTCCTACGGTGGAGCCTGTCATTGCAGCAGTACGACTTTACGATCCAACACAAAGCAGGCAGCCGACACCAAAACGCTGATGGGCTGTCGCGGTGTCAGGGGGAACCCGACCCAACAGCGCCAATAGCTGCTACGGAAGGCGTCCTGTTGACACCTCCCTGAGCAGAGCTCGGGAAGGGGGAGGTGTGACGCCGGGCGACGCCCAGTCGTCCGAGGATTCGCGGCCGATTGTCCGATCGCAACCGTGGTCGGAAAACTGACATTCTTTATTTTTAAAATACAAGTTTTTCCTTCCTGCCTTCCCCCCCCTTTTGCCATGAGGGCTGAATGGGCCTGCGTTAGCATATGGCTAAAGCAACCTGGTTTAGCAAGAAATCCTGTTAAGGCTCCCGGAAAAGCTCTGGTGACACTAATGTGCTAATTGGGCAGAGCTGAAATACCAACAGAGTCTATTCAACAGGGGAAGCTAGCACAGCATGAGGTCTATTGACACCTACATTCCTCCCAGTCTTGACGGCACCGACTAAACTGAGTATGGAATGCATGGTGTTGATAACTTTGTCACATTTTGCAAATACCATCCATGGGAGGAATATGAAAATTACATAATTTTGTTTCCCTAATTCTGTAGAATATGGTGATACTAGACATAGCCAGGTAACCCGAGCAGGGGCTGAGATATGAATAATGGGGTCCCCGTGCGCCCCAAATATTGCAAGTTTGATGTCCTATGAACGTGTATTCTCAGCCCAATCTGAATATGAAATCGGTTTGCATGTGCGACAAAACCCCGGCGGGGTATGAAATTGGACATATTTTGTGGATGGCTGGAAGTTCCTCCCCTGAGAACTCACTGCCTGACACGCCCCTGGGCTGAGCTTGAGACTCCGCCCAGAAATGTCAGTGCTCAAAACTGATTGCATGAGGACCCCCAGCGAATTCCCCCACTTTCCATCATACCGAAAAGACTGCCACTGCTTGGGGAAATAGCAGTGGCCATCTTGCAGGCGGAGCAACGGCCATGTGGTTCGGCCATATTGCGAACTAACTGCAACAAAGGAACTTTGTCTTTTCCCGAACGGACTTTCCACAGAATCATAAGTATTCGTTCTTTTTATCCCTTTTTCTTTTATGTACTGTGTTATCACTGTCTCTCATCGTTTAATTGTTCACGATTGTCTGTATATATTAATTATTTATATTGTAACAAATAAAGGCTTTTTAAAAGGTCTTTACCTCTCAGTAAAACCTTCTATTCAGTATACACAGACGAGACCTAAACTTCCGAAGGGACGCTACTGTTTTGATAGATAGATAGGAATTGCACAGTTTTAACCGGTTGTTTGTTTCACAGGTCTATAGCCAGTTAGCAGTTTTCTCTGGGCTGATAGAAAACAGAGATGGTGGCAAATCTACCCCTGGGTTGGAGTAACAGTGTATTTTCGTAACCTCACAGGCTCCCTACTGCGTCGTGACGCTCAAACTCCGCCAATTCTACGCAGATTGCGTCCATAGCTCTCAATCTGTGTGCTAGAATCGGATCGGACGGTTTTGCGTGTTCACGGCCAGTGGGGCTCTTGTGACAACCTGGTCCTATGGGGCAACAATTAACAACTATACAATTTCTTTGATATCAGAGCAATCCGATAAGTGTCCTGATCCCAGTTAATAAGTACAGGGATGTCCCTAAGAGCCATTATGCATTTGCAGGTGTAGATGTTAGTCAATAAATCACAAATTATCTGTATGTGGCCATATTGAGCCCAGCACAAGAGATTTCAATCAAGCGGTAAATCAAGATGAAGGTTTTGGAAAATAACTCCCACAGACGTTTAGAACATACAGACATGGTTATAACCTGGGAATAGGGTTCTAAAGAGCTCCTATGCCCACCAGCTGTGTATGGTACGTTGCAAGTAGGGGAAGGCTATTCCATCCATCCTTACAAAGCACCTCTTCTCCATTGTTGACATCTAAAGTAGCTGCTATAAAACGTATAGCAGAGGGGTACCACACACTCAAAAGGCCTCTCTTTGCTTATTGTCAGCTCTTTTATGAGGGGGGGGGGGGATCTGGTATCGCTCCGAGGGGGGGCAAGATTAATTCTGTAACAGAACAAGTGAGCAGTACTTAGTCACAATGCACCAACTGACGCTTCAACTGGAGCTTACCTTCTTTTTATGAATCATGTCTGACTGCAGAATTCAGTAAGATGGGGTTCCCAGCAGAAATTTCTGTGCTGATTCGTGCAGCCTTGCTGAACTGTAATGCACCAGTTCCTTTACTTCACAGCTTGCTCTTATATCACTTCTTGCAGGGAAGAAGGGGTTTCTGTTGCCCCAGAATGACTGCCTGTTGTTTAGAATCAAATGGCTTCATTAGAGTAGTATGGGGATGGCAGGTCATGCCTGATTTCATGCTTAAAAAAATGAAAATGCCTTATTCCAGCTTTGTCCTACAATCAGATAATAAAAAACTATAGGTAAAGAACGACTCTTTTTGAAATTTTGATAACTCCACAATCCTGGTTCCGTAAAGAGTAAATATACTGAAAATAACATAATGGATAACATCCATATCCATATGCATAATTTTCTAATACTACTTATTTAGTGTTTGTCCATCGTAAAAATTAATTCCCCACACTAATATACATTCTGAAATTTATAACAGGTGGCAACATCTTTCATGCTGGCAGGTGCATATCTGCAGAATGTTTGTTTACTCTGTGTTCCGAAGCCAGTAGAAATCAATATAAAAATAATACCTGGTCTCCCAGAATGCTCTGGGAGGAGAATTCTGCAGAGGCTAAGCATCACTGGGAGGGTCAGATGTATCCATATGTTCCTGGTGGCAGTCAGCTGGGCACAAGGAGAAGCAGAGAGACATCTCTCCCTGTACTAGCCAATGTAGGCGAATATAACAAATGTATTCACCTACAGATTTTCTAATTGTTCCCTTCAGACACGTAATTCGGGGTCCGGCTATTGCGTGCCCAAATTACAGTGATTTCAGGAGAAATTCCACCAGCACTGCTATAGCCATAATTAACAGTAGGGTCTATGGCAGCGCCCGAGTCAGGCGCTACGCAGTGCCGTGCAGGCACCAAGATTACCTGACTCGGGCCGGACTACACACCAATATACCCCTATATATAAATATAGGAAGTTTTCCTGATGCCTAAACGAGGAAAATTACCATAAAATGGGCATTTTTTATTATTTACTACAAATTAGTATACCCAGAGCCGGGACAAGGTCCTCCAGCACCCAAGGCTGAGACACCAAAGTGCGCCCCTCCATCCCTGCCACCCCAGCCGTCACACACTGATTGCTATTAGACGAAGAGGCGCCACAGGGCCCACAACCTCCCCAACACCTTAATATCTAGTTATCTGGCTTGCAGTCACTGCCATGTATCCCCTTTTCTTATTTATTTCTCCTTCAAAAACAATTAGGAATGACAGCTGAATGAATTCTGCGCCCCCTCCTACACTGCGCCCTGAGGCTGGAGCCTCTCCAGCCTATGCCTCGGCCCGGCCCTGAGTATACCATATGTAACTAAGGTGCCTCTTCAAGCAGATTAGTCCTCACTTTAACATAGACTTTCCGTAGCTGCATTCCTGTATGGTTGAAGTTCTTTGAGAATTAGGAACTCTACAAGTCTAGCTGAAGAACTATCTGATAAGAGTCGCCTTCTCCGCCAGCATCTAACAGATAACAGGCCAGTCTTATGAGGGGATCAGTGGATGGCTGAGGGCTACACGTCTCTCTCATCCTTACTTTTAATACAGGTGCATATGTAAGTTGTTCAAGTGATATGTAAAAATAGCTCTTCACACAATTTGTAATGGCACCGTAAACTGATTGTTGGTATGTCAAGTACAGACATGGCTCACTCATTGTTTTTTTTAAAAACACATTCAAAACAGTTACAGGTATGGCTTGCTTTTCAGTGCTTTACTTCTCATGCTAACCATTGCTTCCAGGCATGTCATTAGCACTCTGACGTATATTTGTTTTTGTCAAACAGTTTTGTTAGATACTGTTAAGAATTTCATAATGACAATGCATATTTTTCAGATCTGCCAGCAGTTCTAAATAACTTGTTGGAGCATATTTCAAACATGGGACTTAAAACAACATTTTCTTTCTCTCTGTATTTCTTTTTTTAGAGATCGCAGCTAATATCTTTTTCTTAACTGAACTCTTTCTGATCCTTTTTCAGAACCTTTGACGGCTACTCTGGAAATAGTTATGTTCTGTTTAGTCCTGTGTTCCAAAGCAAATACTTGTGTGGGGTCTGTTTGTAAAGGAGGAGTTGTCACATTCATAAAAAACTTACCCTGCCCCCATATTCATGTACCCCCATATTCATGTACCAATAAAAAATTACCCTATGACAGTTTACTGTAATTATTCACAAACAAATTCTCTACACCCGAAAAGATTCAACAACATATGGATCTGTTCTTGTTGCCACAGTAAGAAAGCAAAAAACTTTCAATGAACCGGATAGCAATTTAGTCCTTTTAACCACTTGCCGACCGCGCACTCATAACGCACGTCGGCAAAGTGGCAGCTGCAGGACCAGCGACGCAGTATTGCGTCGCCGGCTGCAGGCTAATTAATCAGGAAGCAGCCGCTCGCGGGAGCGGCTGCTTCCTGTCAATTCACGGCGGGGGGCTCCGTGAATAGCCTGCGGGCCGCCGATCGCGGCTCGCAGGCTAAATGTAAACACAAGCGGAAATAATCCGCTTTGTTTACATTGTACGGCGCTGCTGCGCAGCAGCGCCGTAAGGCAGATCGGTGATCCCCGGCCAATCAGCTGTCACTGGCTGCACAGGACGGATAGCGTCCTGTGCAGCCCCGATCACCGGAGGGGTAGCAGGTAGGAGAGGGAGGGGGGAATTTCGCCGCGGAGGGGGCTTTGAGGTGCCAGCCCCCCCCCCCCCCCGCAACACCCACAGCATGCAGAAGCGATCAGACCCCCCCCCAGCACATCATTCCCCTAGGGGGGAAAAAAGGGGGGCGATCTGATCGCTCTGCATGCCAGCTGATCTGTGCTGGGGGCTGTAGAGCCCACCCAGCACAGATCTGAAAATACAGCGCTGGTCCTTAAGGGGGGGTAAAGGCTAGGTCCTCAAGTGGAACTTTTTGGCCTTCAGAAGTTTGCAGACACTCCTTCAATGACAACTCTAAATTATATTGAATATAGTGTAAAGGGGAACATTTACTGTACACTAAACATAGGAGATCTATGCACGGTGGCATAGTGGTTAGCGCTCTTGCCTTGCAACGCTGGGTCCCCGATTCAAATCCCAGCCAGGTCAACATCTGCAAGGAGTTTGTGTGTTCTCCCCGTGTCTGTGTGTTCCTCCAGGTACTCCAGTTTCCTCCCACATCCCAAATTGGCTTCCCCCTAAATTGGCCCTAGACTACAATACATACACTACACAATATAGACATAGGACTATGGCAGGGATTAGATAGATAGAAATAAAGTTTCAGATTCTGATTCTGAGATTGTGAGCCCCTCAGAGGGACAGTTAGTGACAAGACTATATACTATGTACAGCGCTGCGGAAGATGTTGGCGCTATATAAATACTAAATAATAATAATCTATGGAAGCTACCATCTTGAACTCCTTCCACACATTCTTATTTCCTGGCGCTGATGCTGGCCCTCTACATGATTGTCTTCTGAGTCACTACCCTGGGAATATTGATTAACAGAATGTGCATAAAGATGAGCCAGTGGTGGTTACAGAGAAACTAAGATACAGGAGAAGAATATTCTGCCTACCATTTGCATGTCTGAACTGGTTTACTTTGGTGTTGATTCACAAAACTTATTGAATTAATTATCTCACATAATTTATTAGCTCACAGTTCATGATCTACAGGGTGGTGCATGTAAAAGACTGCCCCAGCTGCCTGCCACGAGCAAGGCCAGATTTATACTTTTTGTGCCCCTAGGCCACATATGCTGTGGCTCCCCATTCTTGTGCTGCAGCTCTCCTCCCATTCCATGTACAGCACCCTCTTCCATGTGTATCATCCCTGTACTAAAGCCCCCTCTTTCGTAAACAGCTTCCTTGAGTATTAATTTCCCTTTTTCATGGATTTCTCCCCATTTTCAGCATCCTCTTTCATATGTAGCAACCCCTCCTTCATGTCTAGGTGCCCCTCCGGGGGCTGCAGCTGCCCAAGGCCCGGGCCTTTGTGGCCTTTTTACAGAAATCCAGCCATGGCCACAAGCACGAGTATACAGGTAGACACTTGGGTATTGCTCTCATACGGCAGCAAATGCAGGCAACAACAGGGTTCAGTAGAGTAAGTGGCCCATGGGGACTGGTCATGCTCATGGCAGGCAGCTGGGTCAGTTTTCTGTTCACCACCTTGTATCTCTCCTGATGTGGTTTAACTCAGGATTAGTCTCTCCTTATCTATCTTCATTTTACAGGGTGTGTAATATGGAGTGGGCAGAGAAGTTGGGGCAACCCGAAGCAGGGAAAGTATAAAGCGTTGCCAATCATGTTTCCCATGAGCTAGGCCTACAGAGAAACACAGTTTGTTCTAGTGTCAAACATCGAGTATCTGCACGAGGATACCAGGGAACTTCCAGACAGAGATTGATGAGTCTCATAATCAGGGAAACGAAGCTAAATGTCCCAAATGTGGGACAGAAATCCAGAGAGTTTCTAGGAATGTGTGTGTAGACTTTATACTAACCGTTCAAAGCCTAACAATCACAACCTCTAACATACACCTTGCCCTCACAATAGCCTAATCTAAGTTCATTATTGGATTGATAGCATCAGAAATTAGAACTATCTAGAATACTAATCTGATCCAGTACGGTTTGAAATCGACACATGTAGCGGTAATATGGGGGGTGGCTAAATATAAAAGGACTAGTGTAGACTAAAACACGTTGTTCTAAGCAAAAGTAATACATTTGTAATTTGTAGGACTGGGAAATTTCAGAGAACTGAGGCATATCATGCCTTAAGGCAGACATACATGAAATGACAAATTTCTTTCAGCAACAGCTAAGCTATTATTTTGGCCTACCTAAGCTATTTATGTACAGAGCACAGGGACTTTGAAGAACCATCAAAGAAAAAAGGAAAAAAAAGCAATCGTTTAATCAGCAAAGAATGCCCTTTAGCTGCTGCTTGTAAAAGATACACATTTTAAAATAATATGATGACATATGGCACATATGTATCTAACGTTTTTCCTAAAAAAAGATCCAACAATCAGTTAAACTGATTATGATTTACAACGATGTATGTTTAATGAAAGGTTTAGCAGAGAATATGTTAGACTGTGCTTGAGCCCCTTTCACACTGTATCTGTGTGTTGCATTACATATACATACGTTTTCATGAGTGGTAAATGTGTGCACTGTCCAGACACATGCACACTGCTTCTCCCAACTCCGCTTCCACACACACTAGACTCTACTACTTTAGTGTACACACGCAACTATCTATGTGTACAATCCACGTGTATGAGCACTACTATCTGTAGCACTTCTAGGTCTCAATTAGGACTCACTTAGATTATGCTGTTGATTGCCGTTGCCCCGCTATTATTAGCGGATTTAATAAAAGTTATATTTTACCGCAAAAATTTTAGCAATAACAGATTTACAAGTTTTCCAAAATCAGGCACAGAGAATTTGTGAAAAGTTCAAACATTTGTAAATGATTGATGTAGTTTCTGAAGGAAAAAAAATAATAAATGCTATGCATTAGAAAATATCATTCATATTCACTAACTAATCCAATGAAACATTGTGGAGTTCTATAGTTTGAAATGTATATAGTGTAACATTGCTGATATGGATGGCATAATACCCACTAATTCATTGCCCACTCTGTACAAAATAAACATAATTTTAACAAGATATGGAATAAAACTAAAGAAACTTTAATCCAACATTTGTAGCTTTTACAATGGAGAAAGACTGAATATAAAAGTGGCATTTTATATGTTTCTTTAACTAGAACACTAAGGACATTGGGCCCGGAGGACACGGAAGTACAGGCACAGACAGTATACAGCTCTGCTTTATACAGAGTGACATCTATCTTTGCACTGACACTTCTCGAATGGCTGGTGATTATACTGTGCATAGATGTGGTTTCAGAATGTGTTTAATGGTGTGTTAAACTGCAAACCTGTTCTTCATTAGCTCCAAAATAACTTTATTCCCTCACATAAAGATGGGACATCCTCTTACATTACTACACTGAGGTGAGGAGAAGCTCATTAAGAAAGTGTAAAGGCCAGAGGCCAGTCACATCTGTTTAACATACTACTCTGAAAAAGGAACAAGTACAGTAATAAAGTAACTAATTACAACTCAACCAGCAATAATGCCATTGAAATGACTGTACTTATAGTTGCACAATAAGCGATTATTCCACTACTTTAACAAGCAGTGGGATGTAATCTGGTAAGAGGCCTTATTGTGGGGTGTGCACTACAGGATTGACCGTCATAGTAGTGCTGACGCATCTGGTTGGTAGGCTGGTTCATAGTCCTCCTCACTGGTGGTATTGACTTATATTACATGTTACAGTACATACTACGCCATGTAGAGCTCATATTTTTGTTGATTTGCTGAGGTGATCCTAATTGGCAATCAAGATGCCGGGGGAGGGGATTTGGTTTGCAATTGAAACTACACCCACTTGTTCCACTGCCTGTCATATAAGTGGGTGGATAACTGGAGAGTTGATCAGGCAAATGAGGAATATTCTTGCTGGGGCTCTACAGGAACCTAAGGGGTTAATTACTATACAGCATTAAAGAGGCACTTAAGTGATAAAAATAAATTGAGTTTTACTCACCTGGGGCTTACCTCAGCCCCCTGCAGCTGATCGGTGCCCACGACGAGTCACTCTGATGCTCCAGTCCCGCCGGCGGCCACTTCCGGTTTCACCATCAGGACCCGTCAGACTGGGGAACGCGGCTGATTCTACGTGTTCCCAGCCAAAATAGCACCCCTATGCGGCCATATGGTTCACTTTAAGGTTATCACTGTGACCTTGACCATAAGCCATAGAATGATTGTTGTTTAGTCTGACCAAACCATTAACACTCGGATGAGCAGTGGCATAGGTAAGGAGCTGTGGGCCCCAATGCAAGTTTTACATGTGTCAGGCCCGTTTTTAGGGCCGTGCGGCCAGTGCCGCCGCCCTAGGCACTGTTGTGAGGGGGGCGCTGTAAAGGAGGGGGGAGCCAGAGCCACGGGGAGGGCAGCCCGACCTCTCCTTCCCTCTCCCCGGGCCGCCCTCCATGCGGGGAGAGGGAGGGAGAGGTCGGGCTGCCCTCCCCGCGGCTCCGGCTCCCCCCTCCATTATGGGGGGTGGACCTACCTAACCTATACTGGGGGAAGCTGCCTATCTGACCTAAGCTGGGGGGCACCTACCTAATCTAACCTATACTGGGGGGCACCTACCTAATCTAACCTATACTGGGGGGCACCTACCTAATCTAACCTATACTGGGGGGCACCTACCTAATCTAACCTATACTGGGGGAAACTGCCTATCTAACCTATACTGGGGGACACCTACCTAATCTAACCTATACTGGGGGGCACCTACCTAATCTAACCTATACTGGGGGCACCTGCCTATCTAACCTATATTGGGGGGCAGCTACCTATCTAACTTATACTGGGGGGAACCTACCTAATCTAACCTATACTGGGGGGCACCTACCTAATCTAACCTATACTGGGGGGCACCTACCTAATCTAACCTATACTGGGGGGCACCTACCTATCTAACCTATACTGGGGGGCAGCTAACTATCTAACCTATAGTGGGGGGCACCTACCTATCTAACCTATACTGGGGGGCAGCTACCTAATCTAACCTATAATGGGGGGCACCTACCTAATCTAACCTATACTGGGGGGCAGCTACCTATCTAGCCTATACGGGGGGAACCTACCTAATCTAACCTACACTGGGGGGCACCTACCTATCTAACCTATACTGGGGGGCACCTACCTATCTAACCTATACTGGGGGCACCTACCTATCTAACCTATACTGTAGGGCACCTACCTATCAAACCTATACTGAGGGCACTTACTTATCTAACCTGTATTGGGGGCACCTACCTACCTAGCTAGCCTATACAGGTGGCAACTATACTGGCTACCTATATTGCAGGCACCTAACTATCCTTTACTGCGGGCATCTACCTATCTAACCTATGCTGGGGGCAACTATTCTGGCTACCTATATTAGAGGCACCCACCTAGCTAACCTGTAGTGGGGCACCTACCTATCTAAATTATACCGGGGGCGCCTGCCTATCTAACCTATACTGGGGGCAACTATACTGGCTACCTATACTGGAGGCACCTACCTGGCTAACCTATACCGGGGGCAACTATACTAGCTCACCTATGCCTGGCTACCTATACTGGGGGGACCTATAGCTGGCTACCTATACTGGATTACCTATTCTTGGCTACCTATACTGGGGGGACCTATACTGAGTGCAACTAGACCTGGCTAACCTATATTGCGGGCGCCCATACCTTGCTCGGGGGGGCGCTATTTTTACACCCTCGTCCTGGGTGCATTTTAGCCTAGAAACTGCACTGGCATGTGTCCCCCCAAGCACTCTATACATAACAATTGATATGGCGCACCAAAACCTGCCAATGGCAACTACAGTGTCAGAGGTGCAAGAAGGGGATGGGGAACAGTTTGTTAATGATTACCACTATTCAAATTATCTATAGAAGTGATTATTATGTGCACAGGACCAATAGAGAGCTAATACTGCAGTTGAGGGAGGGCCCTTCGGGGCCTCGATTTGGTCGCAAACCTCTGCAACCCCTATAGCTACGCCCCTGCGGATGAGGAAAACACTAATTGTCAATATGAACATATACAGTATATGCTTCCTCAGGTGGTTTTTTAATTAGACATATGATCCAGGGGGAACTATGGAAAAAAATACTTACTAATCAGTAACCTTGACATGGAGTTATGCATTTTCTCTAAGCATTCAAATATTGTAGTTAGAGTTATAGTTGAGAGTGACCTTGATATACCAATAACTATAACATTTGCGGGGTGTTTGCATCATTTAGATGACTGTACGTATGACAGGTTCCTTTCTATACTTTGTTACTCACATTGTATTTTGCTGTATTATTGTTTAGCAGTCCTCTGTTATTTAGTGACTGCTAGGGCACTTCCGATATCCACAGTAGTTTGACCATCAGCATTTCCATCTGATGTGAGTGCTTTATATCTTTATATTTCTTTTAAAAAGGATAGTGATATTTCAGTCTATGAGTACTCCACAGCAGCATTGTAATTTTAGTTTTTTTTCGACTGCCACAAATAAAAATGATTTGAAAAGAAGCCTAATTTACTGATTTCCATGACCTTATAAGGAGTACACAGAGTACGCACTCAAGTGTGATATGCAGAAACAACAAATATTATGCGTACAAGCCTTGGCCCATAAAGTGCAGTTATACTTCCTAAACTTATGGCATAATATACTGCAGACCGGTGTTGTCATCTGCAGCATTAGCTTGTAAATTTAGGATTAGCTTCCCTAAATTATATCACATTCAAAACTGATGCAGAGACACACCAAATAGCGACATTACTCACAGACATAACAATGCTTTTTGGATATCTGTAATCCCTCATAATACCTTTTTGTTTATCCCAACTTATTGTACAACTGATTGTACTTAGTCATGGGGAAATTACATAATTTTGTATCATGTAACAAAAACACCTCACAGGAAAACAGACTTCCTTGTACTTGACACACTTGTTTATGGATTTGTGTCTTTGCATGTTTTCTTTATTTTTACCTGATTTTTTTTTTCATTTCTGTTCTACTGCATTTTCTTACTTAGTAGTTGTTTGCGTAGTAGATTTTGACAAACATTTTCTGACCAAAACATTGGCAGATTTAGAATTAAAATGCTTTGAACTGGTAATATATTTGTTAATTAGAATTGAACCTTTATTCCCTTCACATATTCAACAGGACTGAAATCACATCACTGTTTCATCGGTCTGTGGCACACAACTTTGCTGGTCTATGTGATCTGAAGAAAATCTTTGGACACTACTATCCATCTCAGCTTACATAGTTATATCTGTATTAAGACCAGAGATTTTTAGGTTACACATATTGCAAATTAATACATAGTTAAATTAGAGCTAATTAAGAACACAAATGTCCCTCAAACGTATCTACAGTAATCTGCCATGTTGGAGCCCACACAAGCCATTGCTGTTGTTATTGTTATTGTATTGTAGTTGCCACAGCACCTCCTGCTTGTCCTCCTTCCCCCTCTTCTAAATAGAAAACAACAGGCTGCTCATCAGTCAATTGAATAGCAAGTCTGTACATAAGTTATTCCTAAAATTTCACCTGAAACAGTCATTAACAATCATTTTGGGTGATTGTAATTGAGATGCACAAGAGTTACACATAAAATGGCTTTCACAGGAGGATTGAGATTCGATCCCTCATGCCTTATTTCCAGGCAGAGTTCTGTACAAATGCATTGCTAGACTTCAGGCTAGCTATACGTTCTATTGCTATGGTGAGGGGGGAAGGAGGGCGACAGCGCAATGAATGATGGTGGGGATGGGGCACAAGCTTCATCTTTGCCCCTCCTGCTGTTTGATATGAGAAGGATATACCTGGGAACTCTCTAACTTTTGGTTAGCACTGCAAATTTTCTGCCCATTACCATCTCCTTTCCATACTAAGATGGCGCCTGGAAGCCACGGCCACAGGGCTCCGGCAATTACCTCTTTTTTTCTCCTCTCCCTGGATCCCCGCCTGGCCATGGCTCACCACAGAGGCTCCTTCCAGCACCTTCAGCGGTGCGGTGCAGTGCGGTCACTCTCCGGGCTCCGGCTTCCCAGCGCTCGCTCTGAGGACCAGCTGGCTGACCCCACCTGTTGATGCGGATGCTGCCCCCTTGGCGGATTTTGCCAGCGGGCTGCAGCTGGTCGGGCCCCGCTCCGCTGTAGTGCCTCCTACAGCTGACCCACTCGCCGCTGCTTCCTGCCCGGCCACCCACGTGGAGGAGCTACTCGCTGCGAGAGCGGCTCTCCGGCCACTCCAGAGGCAGTCTCCACCGCTGCTTTCAGCCCGCTAGGCCCGCTGGCCATGGCTGTTCCGGCCACCGTGAGGGAGGGAGGCAGGACAACCCACACAGCCTCTCTGCCGCTCCCAGCTGCTGTAGCCACGAGGACGGCACATGGAGGGAGGCGACAGCTGCTGCAGGAGCCGCCGATCAGGAGCCGCTGGCAGCAGGGCAACACAGGACCACACAGCCTCCCTGCCGCTCCCAGCTGCTGTAGCCACGAGGACGGCACATGGAGGGAGGCAACAGCTGCTGCAGGAGCCGCCGATCAGGAGCCGCTGGCAGCAGGGCAACACAGGACCACACAGCTTCTCTGCCGCTCCCAGCTGCTGTAGCCACATGGAGCCTCCCACAGTGCACTCAGCCGTCCGGGGCCACGTGGAGCCTCAGCCATGGAGTCCCAGTGAGAGGCCAGAGCTAGTGCCAAGCTGTTGCTCCCAGCCCTCCAATGCACATGGGAGCTGGTCCACTGCTCCGGGCAAGGCAGCTCCTGGATCTGTTTGAGGGCCGCATCAGCCATCGGGTTACTGGCCATGCTGCCCCCTTTGGCCACCAGATACTGACACCGGCAACACACTGCCCCAGCAGCCATTGGACCCATGCTCTCTTCGACCGCTGCCAGAGCCTCCCCACCACAGGGTCGACAGGGTACCCGATGTCCTGCACTCCACCACCACTGTGCCTGCAGCTGCATTGCTGTACATCAGCTGCACCGACAACCATTGGGACATTTTGACCCTGCCACTAGCCGGCTGCGGCAATGCCCAGGGACTATCTCCTCTCTCTCTGCTCTCTCCTTACCTTCCTTCCTTTCTTCCTTTTCTCTTGCATCTTCTCTCGCATCTCTCTCTCTTCCCCAGGGTTGGACTGGGGGGGCATCTGATTCAAGTATCGCTGCAGAAGCGTTTGAGTGCCATATATGGCAGCGGATTACCCCCTCCAGTCCTTCTCCTGGGTCCACCTGTAAGTTCTGTTCTCTATATCTCTCTCTACGCTTCTTTCCTGGAATTCTGGGGGGCATCCAAATAGCTGCAGAGCTGTTGAGCGCTGCAGAAAAGGTAGCGCTCCACTCAAATAGCACCGGATGTCTCCTCGGGACCTTCCACTACGTAACTATGTAACTAAGTATTATGTTCCATGCACTGTGTACTCACTACTAAATGTAATGTATATTACTGCTTGCGTTTTTGCTGTACCATCACCGACCCTGTATGTGCCAAAAATAATTCCGGGTACAACCCCCGTTGTACTTGGCGAAATAAATGATTCTGATTCTGATTCTGATTCATCATTATAGACCTGAGGTGTAATGAAGAACACTGTAATGGAGTGGTGGGGGGGTCATTCTAGAGAGAGTAGACTATAATGGAGAGAGTTACGCAGGGGCAGTACAATAGGGAGCATCACAAATGAGGGGAGGGGTCATCTTAATACAAACACAATTTATTAGAAAAGATACTTTTTATTTAATTTAATAGAATATTCTGAGTATTTAATATCAATGACCACAGCCCTGAAACAATAGCGAGAGTAGGATGAAAACATTTATGCAACCGCACTGGAGTATAATACCATCTAAAGAGCAACTTAAACTCTGTATCTTTAAAGAGGAACTCCAGTGAAAATAATGTAGTAAAGAAAGTGCTTAATTTTTACAATAATTATGTATAAATGATTTAGTCAGTGTTTGCTCATTGTAAAATCTTTCCTCTCCCCGATTTACATTCTGACATTTATTACATGGTGGCATTTTTTACTGTGGGCAGGTTATGTAGCTGCTCCTAGCTGTTTTGGCTGTTACAGACAGCTGTAAACAGCTAATTCCTGTCTGTGAACATTGTTACATTGTGGCAGTTTGCCCAGAGTACCGCGGTACTCAGAGCTTCTTGTGGGAGGGGTTTCAGCACAAAATCAGTCATACAGCGCCCCCTGATGGTCTGTTTGTGAAAAACATCATATTTCTCATGTAAAAGGGGGTATCAGCTACTGATTGGGATAAAGTTAAATTCTAGGTTGGAGTTTCTCTTTAAATGTCATACCCTTAGCAGTTATGGCAACATGATCACAATGATCACAGTGGGTGGGGTCACATCCTGCTCTGCGTAATGAGCATTCCTGCAGGCTGCAGCTAACACCGGAACTTCACTACCGAACTTCACTACCAATTACCACTCCCCGCTGGGCTGATATGGCAGGGTAGAGTGGTGCGCATGAAAGTGGATACGTGCAGCATGTGCTTCCTTGGAAACAGCAATCCAAGTGGTACACTGGCTGGATGCAGGAGTGGTGAGGAAAACCAGCAGCAGTCTGCCTGCACTCTGTCCGTCTTGGAACTAGCACTTTGCATTGTGACTGTCCGATGGTTGTAGGCAGCCTGTTATAGATCTGCATCCCTGACAATATCTGTCCCCCACTCTGAAGACAATCGGTGATTGGTGGTACCGGTACCAGGATGGATGTGGCAGAGTTATGAATGTTGAGGTATGTGTGAGGAGCACTCCACAGTATTTTTAATGTGATTTTAGGTGAGGTTGAACGTTTTCTTGCACAATTTTGATACTGAATAAAGCGTTTAAATTGTAAAACTCCCCTTGAGCTATTGCACTTATTTTTGTATTAACATGATCACAAGCCATGTCCCACTGGGTCACTGGGTCACTTACCAATCTCCCTCTCCCAGGCAATCATGTAGGATGTTTTTTTCTTAGTGTTTAATAAAATCAAATGCTGATATGTAATAGAAATTAAATCCACACCACGGAGAGTTACAACAGATATTTTCATGCATGGATGGAGTTGTAGGGGGAGGAGATTTATAAACAGAAAAATAAGGGTTAATCAAAATATAACGAAACCGTAGACTTGAATATTCGATGCTTCATGATACACAAATGTACAAGCAATTTTATGATACTTTTCATTGTTCTTAATTAAACTATAGCTGCAGTACTGCATGGAAATGGTGTAAAAATGAGAATTGGTGATAAAAATGAAGGCATTTCTAGTTGGGAATATTTTACAACCTTTCAAATTTAGCAGAGTTGACTGAATTTTCCCCCTGCCCTCTTCAGAATCTCTCAGGATCAGCCAGTAATATGTGTGTATCCATATCATATGCACAGTAGTGCATCCTCTGTTGTCTAAAGGACAGCAGTCTTTATACATGGTTAATAGGAGGATTTAGTATTGTATTCAGAGATTATTTGGAATCCGTGAAACATACATAAAAATTGCAATAAGCAGTGAAGCCTAAGACAAAATCTCCCAACAAGCCAATCATGCTTTTATGAAAGTGCTATGTTGTCGTGACTACAAGTTTATAGTTACACTAAAAGACCTTTTATTCATATTGTTGTTTTCAAGAAAATCCATTGGATCAGCATCTGAAATAATTATTCAGAAATATACAAGGGAATGGAAGGAAATCAGTTTTATGGGAAGCCTTTTTCTAGTGTAAAGTACTGGTATCTTGAAAAGTGTATGCTGGATATACAACACGGTGGCATAGCACCAGGGTGCAACTGCACCAGGGCCCTTGGGCCAGAGGGGCCCTCCCTCAACTGCAGTATTAGCTCTTTATTGGGTCCAGTGCTGGTAATAGTCACTCCTATAGATGCTTTGAATAGCGGTAAGCATTAATTAACTGTTCAGATGCTGATATAGATGAAAGCGGCTGGGCACATCCAGTAAAAAAAGACCTTTATTGTAAATAAATTAAAAGCTGGTATGAGGTATCAATAGCAGCAGGTGCCATGAGAGAGAGGGACAAGCTTGTCACTCTCTCTCATGGCACCCGCTGCTATTGATACCTCATACCAGCTTTTAATTTATTTACAATAAAGGTCTTTTTTTACTGGATGTGCCCAGCCGCTTTCATCTATATCAGCATCTGGCTTGTTAATCTGCACCTTGGGTCTGGAGCACTCCGGAGTGACCAAGTGTGGGGGTCCTGTGCACCTCCTTCTTCATAGCTGTGGATTAACTAACTGTTCCCCATCCCCTGCTTGCACCTCTGGCACTGTAGTTGTCATTGGCAGGTTTTGGTGCATCATATCAATTGTTATGTGTAGAGTGCCTGGGGGGGCCCAATGTAAAAATTACACTGGGGCCCATAGCATCTTAGCTACGCCACTGATACAACATGACTATTACATGACTACCTACAGTTGCATTACAACAGTATCCTTTTCATCATAACTTCCGCTATAATCCACATGCTTTCTTATGCTCTGAATTGTGTTTCTAATAGTTCATTGCTGATAGGCATTCAGGGGTTGATTTACTAAGGTTGAGAAGCACCGAAGAACATAACATCTCTTTCCCAGGGAGGCTGAAGGGGGTAAACTCACCACCTGGCAATGATGTGCACCTGCGGGGCACTTGCTGGCGCTCGGTATTGGAAGGTGAAGAGGCGGCCCTCCATGTGTCCCTGCTCACACACAACATGTCATTGCTTTTTGCTGCTGAGTAATGTCACTGCGTGTCAAACTATGACACAGGAGGTGTTACAAATGCTACCACTGGGTGGCATTTTAATTGAACCTGAATGACATTTGTGGCTGGTAGACAGAATCCTGAACTGTCGGGGCCCAACAACAACATGAAGTGCGGGTCAGTGGTGGGCCGAAACTTTGCATTTGCGAAATTTCACATCAAAATTCGAAATTATGCATCGTAATGCGAAATTTCAGAGAAGATTGTAATGAATTTCATATGTAATAGTAGTATTTCATAATTGTGTGTAATTTTGCGTAATTTTGTGCCAACTTTAGCAGTTAATAGCAAAGCCCCCATACATGCTATTGCTACCAAAATTGCTACATATGTTAAGGAGAACTGTGGGTACAACTAAAAAAAAAAAGTTCAAAAATACCTTGTAGTTTTTGAGAAAATCGGTTTCACAAATGCAAAGAAAAATGGTTTTTAAACTGTCTATTTTCAGAGTTTAAAAAACTATTTTTCTTTGCATTTTAAAATCGATTTTCTCAAAAACTACAAGGTCTTTTTGGAAAATTATTTTTTTACTTGTACCCACTTTCCTCCTTAACATGTGTAGCAATTTTGGTAGCAATGTATGGGGGCTTTGCTATTAACTGCTAAAGTCGGCATTAAATTACACGAAAATTATGCAAAATTATATTACACAAAATTATGAATGACTATGCGAAATCAATTGAATTTACAAATCGTAATTACGTATAGGTGTAATTGCAAAAATGTATGTGAAATTTTGCGTAATCGCAATTAGCTCATTACGATCATCACTAGTTGGGGTCATCCATCTGAAAGAGGCCTCAATGCATCCATCAAACCTGGACTGAAATTCTAAAAAGGTTTGCAAACCTTGCATGGACATAGCAGACCAAAGTGGAGTTGCTGAAAAGATAGTAGATTGCTAGTTGTCTGACAGATGCCCACAAGAAGAAGAAGAAGCGCAAACTACAATCCACTAACCTTTCCCAGTGTTTGCTATATTCAGAAATAACCCTGGCAAGTGCTACAAATGTTTGTCATAGACTAGAAGCCATTCAGAAAAATAAATATGCAGGCTTGTGGAATAAATTATCTTCTCAAGCCTTTGTGAATCAAGTCCAGTGTTCACACTACAATTTGATCTGGCAACATTTCAAACCACCAGGTAAACTTTAATAAGCAGAACAACAGCAACTAATTATCCGCCAAATGTTGTGATTATATTATGTGCATTTGACTTCCGTACAGAGTATTGCTACATAATATCATTGTGTGTTTATATAGCCCTGACTGAAGTTGCTCAATGAGATGCTTGCATGCAAATGAAGTATAGACTGTATGCAGCTTAAAATTGGGCCAGGAAGTAGATTTGACTAACCTAATTCCAAACTGAATTAAACTGTCAAAATTATTTGCATCTCTTAAACCATCTCAAGCTCTGACATTTTCCTCAGTGCTTCTCGTAGATTGGACAAATCATGTCTCTTAAGCTAGTACAACACCCATCCAATAATTGTCGCCCAATGGGGATCAGGAAACCCACCCTCAGGTGATAATTTGGGGAACGATAATATACTGGCACCTCCCTAGCCTTGATGCTAGCGATGTGTTTGGTTGCCGTGGAGGGGAGGTAGGACAACAATCAGCACATGTCAGAGTGGCTTCTATCGGCGGGGGTTGAAAATTGCGAATTCCGATGCCCAAGCAAGTTTGATCGGCGGCCACCGAACACATATCGCGATTGGCGACTGAAATGGTTATCGGCCACTCTGGACTATGGATATTCCATCTGTGTACGTACTTTAAATGTGTCTCTCAGGTATTCACAATTCCCGAGGTATCCACTAGCATACTCATGGTCTAACCTCCTTAAAACAGTTTAAAGCTGGCCACTAACGGTCCAATTTCTAGCGAAAAATCGTTCGAGCGATCAGAAATTCTGATCGGATTGGTTGTAAATAATCTCCATTGGTGGACACAATCGATTATGAACGAGTGAAAAAAATGTCGCCCGAATGAATTTTCGTTGAAGGAAAATTTGGATTTTCTTGGTGGTCGTGATAGATAGGAAGCAATGATTGGTTAGTTGATGGTGTAGTGAACGATTTTTCGTCCGATCAGAATTTCTGATCGCTCAAACGATTTTTCGCTAGAAATTGGACCTTTAGTGGCCAGCTTAAGGGTGTACATTTGAAAAAGGTGCCTGTTTAAAACAGGGCAAGATAGTGAGTGTAGAATATTTGTAAATTTACAGATATTCTACTACATTTATGCAGTAAAATATCAGCAATATTTAGAGATACAGTGGAATCTTGGTTTGCGAGCATAATTCGTTCCAGAAACATGCTTCTAATCCAAAGCATTCTTATATCAAAGCAAATTTCCCCATAAGAATTACTAGAAACCCAGTTGATTTGTTCCACAATCCAAAAACACTTATAGTAAATAGTATAAAAAAAATGTAAACAAGACTATCACTATACTGTAACTAACAGAGTCATTGCTGTTGGCTTGAACTTATCAATACAATGAACTTATCCAAAGACAGTTCCTTTTGAGCATTTTATGGAAATGTGACTTTGCACAGTCTCTACACTCAGATTAAGTACAATTCTGCAGCACCAAAGGGAGAAGAGCTGGCGGCTCAGTTGTGATGATGTGACGCATGTATACTTTTTTTGCTTGTATATCAAGACGTTGCTTGAATATCAAGTCAAAATTTTGCAAAAATTGTTGCTTGTATTGCAAAGCGCTCTTAAACCAAGTTACTCTCAATCCAAGGTTTTACTGTATTTACTATGACCTAACCTCTCCCTACTCTCACACAGACCCCATAGGGCTATCATTGATTCTGCATCACTATGTGCCGATTTTGTGTGACGCAACTCAATGGCAAATGTGTGAAAGGGGCCTTAAGGTGGCCATACACTTATTGATTTTTCCCATTGATATCCGGCAGATTCGATTACTGTAATCAAATATGCTAGAAATCAATGGCACAAACGATACGATCGCTGTAATAACAGCGCAAGAGATTTGGGCGCAGCCAGCGCCACCATAGACCATAATAGGAATTACGGCTATAGCAGCACACAGTGAGTAACTTCGGTGCCGCCAGAAGACAGAGCTGAAGTTTTACTTTAAAATACTGTAATTCGGCCTCCAGCAATAGCTGTGCAATCCCCACTATCCATGTGGACCTGGAGGGGGAATAGTAATCAACCTCGCCGGGACTTGTGCAGTAGCAGGATAAGCCTTATATCGGCTGTATCCTGCACCCAAGTCTCCCGGCATCCAGTTCTCTTGTACGCCAAATGATGCCCAATTGATTTTCAGCTGAAATTGTTTGAATCAGTCAATTGCCAGATGGAAGATATCACTCTATAGGTACTTGATCAGGAGCATGGCGGTATTGGCATACGATTTAGGGACAACCGACATGCAGAGTGTTGGCAGCAGAGCTCAGAAACAGGTGACACAATGGCAGATTTCTCACCAGAGCATAAGAAGAAATGCAGTGTATAGATCAGGGAAATAGCAGAGCAGACACAGTTACTGTATTTCAATCTAATGAAGATTGTTAAAATACTTAAAATTTG
This sequence comes from Hyperolius riggenbachi, assembly GCF_040937935.1. NCBI lineage: Eukaryota > Metazoa > Chordata > Amphibia > Anura > Hyperoliidae > Hyperolius > Hyperolius riggenbachi. The sequence continues at coordinate 255,192,864 of NC_090650.1, forward strand.
TAAAGATGAATGGATAGGGATATTTTTCTCTCAGGGCTTATTTCCACATATGCAGAGCTGCGAGCTGCGTCCCTTTCCAGTTCAGTTGTGGCTCCTGTTCTGTTGCGCAGCCGCAGCCTGAATCGCTAAGCCCCGCCATGCTCGGTTACAGTGATTTGGCTGCAGAAATCTGGAGCATGCCATACAGATTCACCCTGAAGTGTGATCAGGATAGCAAGCCACTGAAAAGATAGGCAGTGTTTCCCCATGCTGCTCGCCAGCGGGAACAAATCTGTGTATAGTGGAAACGGGCCCTTACGAAAAGGGCAGATACACTTTCAAATCGCATATGTAAGAAACAGCAAAATAGTCCACACCACTGATAGAGCTTACATATGGATAGCAGAATAGATTTGGCATGAATAGTAAAACACCAGAGGCAAAAGACAGCAGAATTCCAAACAATTGTTCCTATCACTGTACACCTTAACTAGGAACAGCTAACAGAGTGCTTGTAACACACAATAGAGGCTCCTCCCACTTGTAAGGTGAATGGGGCTGCAGGGCAAGTAACTTGTAAAAAGAGGATGTTGACACAAGGAAGATGTGACATGTGATGAGAGGGGTCAAGTAAAATGTCCCCTTTAAAGAGACTAAGCAGATCATAGCTCATGAGTGATGGTGAAGGTTGTCTGTTTAAAAGGAAACATGTTTACATTACCTCTCTGTTGATAGCGTTGAGGCTAGCGTGGTAGTGACTTGGTACAAGAAAAATCATCTACAAAATCATCTATACAGCATCTCACACACACATGTGAAGAGAACATCTCCATTTAAATAAATAAATACATACAATAAAGTGCTAACACATCATTGTGTTGCATTTTTCGATTGTTTCTTAGTATTTTAAACCAGGCACCTGAAATCAGGGCCAGCCAAGGTTCCCCGGCACTAGAGGCAGTGATTCCACAGTGTGATCCACTCCCCAAATTATGCCCACACCAGTATAGGTAGCAAATGTGCTCCCAGCAGGGACAGTTCTAGGCTTTTTGCTGCCTGAGGCAAACTTGTGAGGATGCACCTGAAATCTCTGCGCCTGATGCAAATGTTTCACCTTGCTTCATGAGACAACCGGCCCTGGCTCCCAGAACTAGGAAGACCCTCTGCCCAGTTTAGCTAGCCAGATGTTCCCCTGGTTCACTCTATTCTGTGGCAGACCAGTGTTATGATTCGGGGCACCATTAGAGTCAAAAATATGCCATAGACACTGTGATTGCAATGGCGTAGCAATAGGGGGTGCAGAGGTAGCGACTGCTTTGGGGCCCCTGGGCCAGAGGGGCCACAAGGGGTCCTCCCTCAAGCACAATATTAGCTCTATGTTGGTCCTGTGCTCACAGTAACCACTTCTATAGATGCTTTAAATAGTAGCAATCATTAACCCCCTTGGCGGTATGAAAAATACCGCCAGGGGGCAGCGCAGCAGTTTTTTTTTTATTTATTTTTATTTATTTTTTTTAAAATCATGTAGCGAGCCCAGGGCTCGCTACATGATAGCCGCTGCTCAGCGGCATCCCCCCAGCCCCGCCGATCGCCTCCGGCGATAGGCGATCAGGAAATCCCGTTCAAAGAACGGGATTTCCTGGAGGGCTTCCCCCGTCGCCATATTCGTGTTGGCAGGTGCATGGAGACCACAGGCAGGAGAGGTACATGAACCACAGCTGCATTGCTTTGTACTGCATGATGCTGGTGCAAGGTGATAGACAAGATAAGCAATCAATGTCAGGAAAACATCAGCTGTTTACCTGAACTACAGCCAATTATATAGTGTATGCCTGATTTATACAAGGCTATTCAAAGTGTATATGATGATAGTAAAATATTGATATTTTACTAAAGCTAAACATAACCCTATTCTCACACTGAATCCTACTTCTATGAATGCCTAACCTCAACCCCCCAATGCTAACCTTAACCACATCAACACGGTTAACCTTAATCCTTCCCACAGCTAACCTTAACTGTCCCCAGCTAAACTTAAGGTCCGTACACACGCCGGACTGGAGGCAACGACGGGTCCGTCGTCACCTCCCACTGGGTGGGCGTTCCAGCGACAGTCCGGCGTGTGTACAGTCTGTCGGCGGACTGATACGGCTGTTTCTGAGCGATCCGCCGGGCGATCCGCCGAGCGATCACCCCCCCCCCCCCCCAAAGCTGACCTTTACCACCACCCAAATGTCACCAGAACTTAAACACCACTTGGTCAAAGCAAGAAGGGGTAGATCTCACCCATGTCAGATGTAAGTATCGCATCTAGGAAACTTCCGTTGGTCCGTGTGGCAGAGTCCTATCAGTTGGCCTGGGAGCGTAATATTGCTGGCTCCGCCATGCCGCAACTCTCTTACACGGAAGACGCCAACCCGGAGTTCCGTGCCCCACGTGTGTGGATGATGCTGCACTGCACGCAGCCGCGTCAGCTCCGCCCACCGACGCGTTTCACGTCCCAATTGGACGTTTCATCCTGATGAGCGGAGCTGACGCGGTGGGCGGAGCTGACGCGGCTGCGTGCAGTGCAGCATCATCCACACACGTGGGGCACGGAACTCCGGGTTGGCGTCTTCCGTGTAAGAGAGTTGCGGCATGGCGGAGCCAGCAATATTACGCTCCCAGGCCAACTGATAGGACTCTGCCACACGGACCAACGGAAGTTTCCTAGATGCGATACTTACATCTGACATGGGTGAGATCTACCCCTTCTTGCTTTGACCAAGTGGTGTTTAAGTTCTGGTGACATTCGGATGAACTGAACCATTAAAGTGGGATCCAAGTCAACTTTAAGGGGGCCCCCAATATTCTATATCAAGGCACGTGTATGTGTGGTGAATGACTGCGCGGACGTGGTTATGTGCAGCAGGATTGATATTTCTGGCCAGATACAGTCTTGTTTATGCTTAAAACATTGAATTGTCATTGTTTGCTACGCAGTCAGCTTCATATATGTTATCCGCAATAACTGTTTTTATGGGGATTGTCTGGGGAACATACTGACCTATAGCTATCTTGCTTGAGGTTGGTGTCTTTTAACAATTTTGATACAATAAACGTACTTGGTATACTTTATGAGGCTGTGTGACCGATTTCAATTGTTTAGTGTATGTTCATAGCTCCGGTTGGCCCCATCTCCATACCTGAGGGAGCAATAAGTCCCAAGTAAATAATGACACCGCTTATGCATAAAAGTGATTAGTCCTTTACCACCACCCACCCTCCTCACAGCTGACTATAACTGCCCCCCTCCCCCATGCCATTCAACCGAAAAATAACTATTTTGTAGCTTGCATTTTGTCTGTTATTTGTAGCCATATTTTACATTGTGGACATGCCCAGCACCCAATATTTTCCCTCATTATCAATACTTGTATGGGCGACTATAGTGGCACTTTTTTTTGAGTGGGACAAAGGTTCCTGCGAACACTGATCATTTTTGCCCAGAGTTTGACCGGTACCAGTAATAAGACAATCAAGCTGCTTGATTCACTAAGACAAATAGCGTGCCTTATTAGAGTTAAGGGACCTTATCAGATTTAAGGGGCCTTATCAGAGTTAAGGGGCCTAAAGGTGTGTACACACGTCTGATTTCCCCAATCGACCGGTCGTTCGGACTGGTCGTTTGGATGTCAAATCGGGCATGTGTACAAACGGTCACAAACGGTCGTTCAGCTGATAACGCTGTTTTTTACGGATCCATTTTGTGGTGGATCGGTCAAAATCGGTCTTATTAGCCGAACGATCGTTTGTACACACGCCCGATTTGACATCCAAACAACCGGTCCGAATGACCGGTCGTTTGGAGAAATCAGACGTGTGTACGCACCTTTAGCGTTAAGGGGCCTTATCGGTGCCTTATCAGAGTTATTTGTCTTAGTGAATCAAGCCCATTGTCTCGTACACACATGATTTTCCAGTCCCTTTTCAGTTTACTTACTGAGGGATCTTGGCTGCATTACTTACAGGAATTTTTTTTTTTACTTGTGAGTTGTAGTTGGCATTATCAGCATTGCGCACTCTCCACGCACGTGGAGTTTTTGAAAACCACACTGTGGAGCCATTTCACGTTTTAGGTTAATTTTCTTTTGTTTCTATTTTAGGATGTTGGTGTTATGAATACTGAGTATTTTCAATAGTGCTAAACAAACATTTTTATGCATAGGTTTGTTATCACTCAAACGTTAATTTTGAAGTGTAAGCAAGTGTAATGAAGAAATGCTGCAAAACCAACATGTTCTGTATGGGTTTGTGGTACACAGTCACAGGCTCTGTATCATTCAGAGCTGCACATGTCAAGATAATAGAAAACACACCCGCCTTTGGGTGTCACAGCTGCGTGACTTGCAGCTTGTCTTCGTGATACTTAAGTCAAGGCATCAGCAGGAAAAAAAAAAAAACTTTACAGATTAGATTTTAGTTTTTACACTGGTGATTCCCTGTTGGCAGGAGAACAATAAGGTAACACCAACAAAAAGAAGATATGGTTTTCTGTGGGCGCATTCACACAAATGGACATTCATTCTCACAGTTCGATTTGTGCCACATCTGGCAGCCGCCACATACACTGTGGTTTAGCTATTTCTTAGATACTAGTGACTTAGCCCGCTTAAAAATGGGCTAGGTCCATCACCGTGGCCAGCGCGCGTGCGCATTCACCCGACCGGCCGCCCCCTGGTGTCCTGCTCCGTCCAAAAGGTGTCCCTGCGGCACATGCGCAGTAGCGCAAACGCAGGGACACACACACGGACACACACGGACGCAGATACAAAGGGGTTTTATTATGAAGGATGCTCTTGGGCAAAAGTCACAGCTGAACACAGGGTAATATCAATACAACTGACAGCCTTCAATTTCATAAAAAATAATGGTATACAGATAATGAACAATTGAGAGCATGTTAGCTCTTAATGTGTCCATTGCAATTGAATAAGATATGTACACACAGAATTGCACAGTAGTAGTGCAACACACATGGAGAGCCCATCTCCATCTGCTGCCATGTTTCTTTCTTCCACCCTGCACCCTGGGTTGCAAAAGTATTCGCCCCCCCCCCCCCCCCCCCCCCCCCCTTGAAGTTTTCCACATTTTGTCACATTACTGGCACAAACATGCATCAATTTTATTGGAATTCCCCATGAAATACCAATACAAAGTGGTGTACATGTGAGAAGTGGATCGAAAATCATACATCATTCCAAACATTTTTTACAAATAAATAACTGCAAAGTGGGGTGTGCGTAATTATTCGTCCCCTGAGTCAATACTTTGTAGAACCACCTTTTGCTGTAATTACAGCTGCCAGTCTTTTAGGGTATTTCTCTACCAGCTTTGCACATTAACCTTCCTGGCGGTAAGCCCGAGCTGAGCTCGGGCTATGCCGCGCAGGAAGATATCTCAGCCCCTGGTGGGGCGATTTTGCCCATTTAAAGTGCTGTACGCGCAGCTAGCACTTTGCTAGCCGCGCGCACAGCTTGATCGCCGCCGCTCTGAGGCGATCGTGCGCACGCAGTGGCGGAACAGGCCCCCCCCCCCCCCGCCAGAGCCCTGCGCTGCCCGGACCAATGAGTTCCGGGCAGCGCTATGGGCTGGATCGGAGGCGTCTGACGTCGTCGCCATGGCGACAGGAGAAGCCAAACAGAGGAACGTGTTATGTACGCGTTCCCCTGTTTGCTATTGATGCCGGCGACGATCGCACTAGAGGGACACATGCGTCCTCTAGTGGTGTTTCATGTAGCTACCACTCTGGTAGCTTTACATGAAACAAGAAAAAAACAAAAAAAAAAATTTGATTTCTGCCAAAGAAAAAATAAACCGCCAGGAAGGTTAAAGGGAATATCCAGGGACTATGGTACCAAAATAAAAATCCAAATCCACTTACCTGGGGCTTCCTCCAGCCCGTGGCAGGCAGGAGGTGCCCTCGACGACGCTCCGCAGGCTCCCGGTCTTCTCCGGTGGCTGACCCGACCTGGCCCGGCCGGCTTCCTGATCAGGCCTTTTCTGCGCTTCAATGACGTCTATTCTGCTCTCCACGCAGGCGCGCTGACGTCATCCGGGCTGTACTGCGCAGGCGCAGAACTACTGCGCCTGCGCAATACAGCCCGGAGGACGTCCGATGACGTCAGCGAGCCCGCGTGGAGCGCAGAAGAAACCGTTATTGAAGCGCAGAAGCCGGCCTGGCCAGGTCGGGTCGGCCACCGGAGAAGACCGGGAGCCTGCGGAGCGGCAGCGAGGGCACTTCCTGCCTGCCACGGGCTGGAAGAAGTCCCAGGTAAGTGGATTTGGATTTTTTATTTTAAACCTTCCCTTTAAGGGCTTGATTCACTATGCGTCGCTAACCTACTTAGCACGTCTAAAGTCTTTAGGCACGCTAACCAGGGTGCTAAGTAGGTTAGCACCGGTTTTCTCAATCAGATCACGTGCTAAGCAAAGTCCTATGCGCGCGCTAAGTCCCATAGGCTTTAATGGGCACTTCACGCTGAGCGCCCTGCACTCTGTGCAGTGCGCGCGTAAAGTTTTACGCGCATAAAGTTTTGCGCGCGAAAAGCTCGTTTAGACGTGCTAAGGGGGTTTTCACAGGAGTGCTAACAGTTAGCACCGCTTTGTGAATCAAGACCCTAGAGACTGAAATCCTTGCCCATTCTTCTTTGCAAAACAGCTCCAGCTCAGTCAGATTAGATGGACAGCGTTTGTGAACAGCAGTTTTCAGATCTTGCCACAGATTCTCGATTGGATTTAGATCTGGACTTTGACTGGGCCATTCTAACACATAGATATGTTTTGTTTTAAACCATTCCATTGTTGCCCTGGCTTTATGTTTAGGGTCATTGTCCTGCTGGAAGGTGAACCTCCGCCCCAGTCTCAAGTCTTTTGCAGTCTCCAAGAGGTTTTCTTCCAAGTTTGCCCTGTATTTGGCTCCATCCATCTTCCCATCAACTCTGCCCAGCTTCCCTGTCCCTGCTGAAGAGATGCACCCCCCGAGTATGATGCTGCCACCACCATATTTGACAGTGGGGATGGTGTGTTCAGAGTGATGTGCAGTGTTAGTTTTCCGCCACACATAGCGTTTTGCATTTTGGCCAAAAAGTTCCATTTTGGTCTCATCTGACCAGAGCACCTTCTTCCACATGGTTGCTGTGTCCCCCACATAGCTTGTGGCAAACTGCAAACAAGACTTCTTATGCTTTCTGTTAACAATGCCTTTCTTCTTGCCACTCTTCCATAAAGGCCAACTTTGTGCAGTGCATGACTAATAGTTGTCCTATGGACAGAGTCTCCCACCTGAGCTGTAGATCTCTGCAGCTCGTTCAGAGTCACCATGGGCCTCTTGACTGCATTTCTAATCAGCGCTCTCCTTGTTCGGCCTGTGAGTTTAGGTGTATGGCCTTGTCTTGGTAGGTTTACAGTTGTGCCATACTCCTTCCATTTCTGAATGATCACTTGAACAGTGCTCCTTGGGATGTTCAAGGCTTTGGAAATCTTTTTGTAGCCTACGCCTGCTTTAAATTTCTCAATAACTTGATCCCTGACCTGTCTTGGACCTGTCTTGTGTGTTCTTTGGACTTCATGGTGTTGTTGCTCCCAATATTCTCTTAGACAACCTCTGAGGCCCTCACAGAGCAGCTGTATTTGTACTGACATTAAATTACACACAGGTGCACTCTATTTAGTCATTAGCACTCATCAGGCAATGTCTATAGGCAACTGACTGCACTCAGATCAAAGGGGGCCGAATAATTATGCACACACCACTTTCCAGTTATTTATTTGTAAAAAATGTTTGGAATCACGTATGATTTTCGTTCCACTTATCATGTGTACACCACTTTGTGTTGGTCTTTCATGTGGAATTCCAATAAAATTGATTCATGTTTGTGGCAGTAATATGACAAAATGTGGAAAACTTCAAGGGGGCCGAATACTTTTGCAACCCACTGTATCAGTGTCCCTGTACTGCCATGCTATTTCCTTCCACCCTGTACTTATCAGTTTCCCTGCACTGCCATGCTACTTCCTTCCACCCTGTACCTATCAGTGTCCCTGCACTGCCTTGCTACTTCCTTCCACCCTGTACCTATCAGTTTCCCTGTGCTGCCATGCTACTTCCTTCAACTCTGTACCTATCAGTGTCCCTGTGCTGCCATGCTACTTCCTTCCAGCCTGTACCTATCAGTGTCCCTGCACTGCCTTGCTACTTCTTTCCACCCTGTACCTATCAGTTTCCCTGTGCTGCCATGCTACTTCCTTCAACTCTTTACCTATCAGTTTCCCTGTGCTGCCATGCTACTTCCTTCAACTCTGTACCTATCAGTGTCCCTGTGCTGCCGTGCTACTTCCTTCCACCCTGTACCTATCAGTTTCCCTGTGCTGCCATGCTACTTCCTTCCATCCCTTACCTATCTATCAGAGTCCCTGCACTGCCATGCTACTTCCTTTCACCTTGTACTTATCAGTTTCCCTGTGCTGCCATGCTACTTGCTTCCACCCTGCACCTATCAGTGTCCCGGTGTTGTGTCTGATTACGCTGCCTGGGGATTTGTGCTGCCCCGCATGCGCAGTAGGAGACTGTGCGGCCACATTTCCTATTGCATGTTGCTGCTGGAGATAAAATACGAAATATCGCCGCTCCCACACCTCTTACAGTCCCCAAATTTTCAGGGTAGGGAGGGGACCCCCCGAACGACCTCTATGCCAAATTGCAGACCCCGAGACCCGCTGGTTCCCGAGATAGGTTTCTGTAATCTATCTCCTGAACCAGCGGGGCTCGGGGGCTGTAATTTGGCATAGAGGTCGTTCGGGGGGTCCCCTCCCAACCCTGAAAATTTGGGGACTGTAAGAGGTGTGGGAGCGGAGATATTTCGTATTTTATCTCCAGCAGCATCATTAACTTCACCCTGAGCATGCGTGCTACTCGGTGTGGAAGGGAGCTTCCGGGCAGCGCAATCAGACATTACACCTGCACTGCTATGCTACTTCCTTCCAGCCTGCATCTATCAGTGTCCCTGTGCAGCTGTGCTACTTCCTTCCACCCTGTACCTATCAGTTTCCCTGTGCTGCCATGCTACTTCCTTCCACCCTGCACCTATCAGTGTCCCTGCACTAGGGATGCTCATTCGGATTCCGCGAAAATGCAATTTCTGCAATTCCGATCGGAAATTGCATTTCCGCATCGGAATGCGGAAATCGGTAATGCAAGTGCCCTAGGCGGATTTCCGCTGGAAATCACGGAAATTTCCGCCGGACATCGCGGAAATTCCACCCGACTTTAACATTGATTTTCTCAAAAACTATAAGGTCTTTTTGAAAACGTTTTTTTGCATCTTGTTCACGACATTCGGTTTAATAAACCCTGAAAATTTGGTGTTTATAGGCCTTAAGGGGGCTTTGCTATTAACCGCTAAAGTCGGCGGATTTTTACTGTAATGTAAAATGCAGAAAATCTGCATCTGCCTATTTTCTGCATTTTACATTACAGTAAAAATCCGCCGACTTTAGCGGTTAATTGCAAAGCCCCCTTAAGGCCTATAAACACCAAATTTTCAGGGTTTATTAAACAGAATCTTCTGAACAAGATGCAAAACAAAGTTTTCAAAAAGACCTTATAGTATTTGGTATTGGAATGCGGAAATTGGTAGCGGAAAGCGGAATCGGTAATCGGTACATGACGGAATGCGGATTTACTGCGGAATCGGAAATTGGCATTCCGACCATCCCTACCCTGCACTGCCATGCTACTTCCTTCCAGCCAGGCTAGAGATTTTCTTATAACCTGTAGCAATTTTGTTTCTGAGCCTGACCCACCCAGCCCAGAGACGTCCAAGAGACCCTAGCGAGGACGGCTTTTCTCAACTTCCTCAACTGCCTTATACTGTCTGTGGTTGCTTTTGCTGCGTGCGTGAGTGCCTTTCTTACAAGCCTATTGCATTACCTGGTGTTGCTAAATTACTACACTATACGGGGCTCCTGGGATCTTTTTTTTCCCCGGAAGGGCCTGTGGACTATTTCAGACATCTCCATTTTTCAATTAATATATTTTGAAAAGATATTTTGTAGATAATATGAACATGTATCTCCTGGGATGAAACTCAGGAGAAAATGTATTGAATATGGCCTATGTCCTGCACAAAGGGAGCATTTTGTGAGCTTTGCTGCCAAAGAAATGGGAGCAAGGGGGGCTGGATTTATATTTTTTCCACCCCTAAGCCAAGTGTGTTCTAACTCCCCTTCCCATTCCATGTGCAGCCCTCTTTTCCATGAGTAACGTCCATGTACTTCAAGCCTCTCTTTAATAAACAGCTCCCTTGGACATCAGCGTCCATTTTTCATGAGTTGCTCCCATTTGCAGCCTTCTCTTTCATACATAGCAAAAGTGGCGTAGGGACCGGGGTCGCAACGGTCGCCATGGCGACCGGGCCCGGCTCCTAAAGAGGCGGGGGAGGGGCCCGGGGGGGCATGTTCGTGTGGAGGGCCGTGCGCGCTATTGGGAGGGGGAGCCGCAGCCGCTGGGAGGGCAGCCCGACCTCTCCCTCCCTTCCTCTCCCCGCCCCCCCCCCCCCCCCCCCTCAGATGCAGAGTGAGTGGTGCACGGAAGCGCTGTAGGCAGAACTCACCTCCCTTCGTTCCACTCGCCGCTGGTCTTCTCCCGCTCTGCATAGATAATGTTACACACGCTGCTTCCGGCTAAACAGGAAGCAGCGTGTGTAACAGCATCTATGCAGAGCGGGAGGAGATCAGCGGCGAGTGGAACCAGGGACGGAGGTGAGTTCTGCCTACAGCGCTTCCGTGCGCCGCTTACTCTGCATCTGAGGGGGGGGCCCCGGGGAGAGGAAGGGAGGGAGAGGTCGGGCTGCCCTCCCCGCGGCTGCGGCTTCCCCCTCCATTATGTGGGGGTAAAGCGGGGGCAGCTACCTAATCTATCCTGGGGGGCAGCTACCTACCTAATCTATCCTGGGGGGGGGCAGCTACCTACCTAATCTTTCCTGGGGGGGGGCAGCTACCTACCTAATCTATCCTGGGGGGGCAGCTACCTACCCTATCCTGGGGGCAGCTAGCCAGCTACCTACCCTATCCTGGGGGGCAGCTACCTACTTAATCTATCTTGGGGGGGCAGCTACCTACCTAATCTATCCTGGGGGGGCAGCTACCTACCTAATCTATCCTGGGGGGGCAGCTACCGGCCTAATCTATCCTGGGGGGGCAGCTACCTACCTAATCTTTCCTGGGGGGGCAGCTACCTACCTAATCTATCCTGGGGGGGGGGGGGCAGCTACCTACTCTACCCTATCCTGGGGGGCAGCTACCTACCTAATCTATCCTGGGGGGCAGCTACCTACTCTACCCTATCCTGGGGGACAGCTACCTACTTAATCTATCCTGGGGGGCAGCTACCTAATCTATCCTGGGGGGGCAGCTACCTACCTAATCTATCCTGGGGGGGCAGATACCTACCTAATCTTTCCTGGGGGGGGGCAGCTACCTACCTAATCTATCCTGGGGGGGCAGCTACCTACCCTATCCTGGGGGGCAGCTACCTACCTAATCTATCCTGGGGGGGCAGCTACCTACCTAATCTATCCTGGGGGGGCAGCTACCTACCTAATCTTTCCTGGGGGGCAGCTACCTACCTAATCTATCCTGGGGGGGGGGGCAGCTACCTACTCTACCCTATCCTGGGGGGCAGCTACCTGCCTAATCTATCCTGGGGGCGGGGGGGGGGCAGCTACCTAATCTGTCCTGGGGGGCAGCTACCTAATCTATCCTGGGGGGCAGCTACCTAATCTATCCTGGGGGGCAGCTACCTAATCTAACCTATACTGGGGGCAGCTACCTAATCTAACCTATACTGGGGGCAGCTACCTAATATAACCTATACTGGGGGGCACCTACCTAATCTAACCTATACTGGGGGGCACCTACCTAATCTAACCTATACTGGGGGGCACCTACCTAATCTAACCTTATACTGGGGGGCACCTACCTAATCTAACCTATACTGGGGGGCACCTACCTATCTAACCTATACTGGGGGGCACCTACCTCATCTAACCTATACTGGGGGGCAGCTACCTAATCTAACCTATACTGGGGGGCATCTACCTATCTAACCTATACTGGGGGCACTTACTTATCTAGCCTGTATTGGGGGCACCTAGCTAGCCTATACAGGTGGCAACTATACTGGCTACCTATATTGGAGGCACCTACCTAACTAACCTATACTGGGGGCACCTACCTATCTAACCTATGCTGGGGGCAACTATTCTGGCTACCTATATTAGAGGCACCCACCTAGTTAACCTGTACTGGGGCACCTGTCTAACTTATCTAACTTATACCGGCGGCGCCTGCCTATCTAACCTATACTGGGGGCAACTATACTGGCTACCTATGCTGGAGGCACCTACCTGGCTAACCTATACCGGGGGCAACTATACTGGCTTACCTATGCCTGGCTACCTATACTGGGGGGACCTATAGCTGGGATTCGGATATGTGTGTGCGTCGGGTGTTGCCGGGGGAGGGGGGGCTGTTGTTGCCGGGGGGGGGGGGGGCTATTGTTGCCGGGGGGCCCACATCCAGATTCCGCATCGGGGCCCAGAGGTTTGTAGCTACGCCACTGCATAGCAACTGCTCTTTCATGTCCAGGTACACCCCGGGCTGCAGCTAGCCAAGGCCTTTGTGGCCTTTCCAGAAATCTGGCCCTGGCTCTGCTGCTGGAACCACACAACATGCTGTGGGGCATATTACTATTCTTGCAGTAAAGCTGCCTGTAGACAGAATTGTTATGTGTTTAAAGCAAAACCTGATAGCAGACTACAATAAAAGAAAACTTACTGACTGATGCTCATTTGAGTAGTCCCATGATCCACTGGGGAAGAAAGCTTACATCTAAAAGTTGAAGCTGATTGTTTAGTCATTTCCAGAAATGACTTGATGCATGCGCACCTGCTTGCATAGTGATAACCTATATAGAAAGCTAATCACACTAATGAAACAAGGCCAGATTTTGTTGGGTTTGGCAGTAACATTGGCCTAAAATATAATACATATACCTTCAGCAAGAATATCTCTTGTAAAACAAACATCCTCCCTCTTGTCCATGTGTTTGTCTAACCCTCTGTAACATCTGTATACATATCACTCTGACACACTGCTAATGTGGCCCTTGCCTTGTAACCATGATTGATGTGCTGCCTTTTCCAGGCTCAGCCTTTTCAGAGATGCATTGTCCACACACTTAACATTCTCAGTTTAATAGACTGAAAAGGGAAGAAACACTTGGTTATGTTTTGTCCAGCAAATTGGGATCTCAGTTGCCTGTCACATTTGCCCTGTCCGCAGACCATTGGCCTGTCCATGGTAAATGACAGTATCTGACACAGTTATCAGGCAGTCATTGCAACTGGATAGAGAAGCCCATCACCCCTTTGTTTCCGATGATAGCAGTCCATTGGTTAGAGGAAATGCACAGGAGGCGTGTGTGCAACAATGGAATAAAGGAGTCTCTTTCCTGTGTCCACAGCATTTTCTAAACTAAAAGATTCTAGGATGTTTACATACTGTTACACAAACAAGTTTCTATTATTTGTAGTGCAGGTGCATTAGGCAGTGTTATCTTCATGTGAAGAGCAGGTACTAGGGGTCAGTGATTACCTGTAGCTATACACATTTTTAGATGAGTTTTTATTGACCACGCCTCTCTGCAAAATGCTAAGAATCCCCTGCTTGAATAAGTAATTAACTATAAAATGTTCCTTTAAGTAAACAGACCTCCTAAGACTGTCAGATGTGTCATAAAGGTTAAATGTTTATTGGTTTTTGCTGCCAGTTTTTCAGTCTTTGGTAAAAGATGTTCGTTCTTAAAGAACACCCTGTGGGCAGCCCTCGGAGCAAGAACCAAAAGAATGTAAAGTACCTGTTACAATTTGTTCTATGTATTGCTCCAGCTAAAGAAACATGCAATTTATGGGGTGATCCCGGAATTTCTAGCATAGTTTTACTCTTACAAAAAAAAAGGTTATTTTTGCATAGCTGCTTGGGCAAGAACACAAAGTATTTCAAGTATGAGCCTATGTGTCAAGAGATTAACTTAATAAATTGCTGTGTTTTTCATATTTGTATATGGAAGGAGAGATAACATTGCGTGTGATTAAGAGAAGCACCACAGGAGCAAACATTCAGAATGCATACTGGATGATTATATTACAGACATGCATGAACATTTCATCACAGCTCAGGCTGATCATTCCTTATTCCCTACTTCTCCTAAACAACACAATAATACTGTGTTATCATTAAGAGACAGCATGTCTGACAGCAAGACAACAACATAAGGGATTAATCTGCCTGAAGTGGCGACCTTGATTTATTTATTTGTAAAGCTGGAACATAAAAGAAGTGGGTTTACTAAAAGATGTGAAGGGCAATTAAGAGGCTATGCCAAATATACAGAGATTTAAACCAGCAGCATACAGTAAAGCCTTACACACAGGACCAAATTTACCTCACAGGAGCCTATAGGCACAGATGTTGTGGCAACTTAGATTTTGCCCTCCACGAACCTATAAACCCCCACCAAACTGCTCTACAAGTGCCGCCCGGCTGTCCCAGCTGTCACTTCTCACTTACTTCCCTTGCCTGTCATAGGTGGCTACAGATGCCCCTTAGTTTTAGGTAGCCAGAAGTACCATCAATATTAAGTAGCTGGAGTTGCCCCCAAGTATTAGGTAGCTAGAGGGACCTCAGTATTAAATAGCTGATGGTGCCCCTAACTGAAGGGAGATCTCATCAGTGTAATGCCGTGAGCAGGAGGAGTAACCTCTCATTTAAACTCTGATCAGGACTCTGCACAGGGAAGGAGGGAGAGAGGTCTTTGGGGAGGGGCGTGAGCCGCCGTTCCATCATCAGGTGCCTGTAGGCAAGTGCCTACAGTGCCTTATGGTAAATCTGGCCCTGCCCTCACATGTACGAGGACTTTCACCTGCAGGGATTGGTACAGTTCGGGGCATGATGCTTTATAGACACGCAGCTATCTTGGAGGCTAGCAATGCATCTGTTGCTATGGGGAGCCCATCGTTGTCACTAATCGTCGCCTTGGGGCTGAAATTAACCTACACTACCCCTAATTGCATATTTTCCCATTATAACCTATGGTGGCACCCTTTTATCCAGATTGTCACCAAGAGATAGCACAGAGAGCTTTTCAGGAGGAGAAGGGTCATATTATATTTTGCAAAACGCAAATGTAGGGGACAATAGGCCTGATGTGGTAAGGCTGCACTAACCAGTATATCCTGTACCTTACGGAACCCTGTACATAGGCATAATTCATTAAAACAGCATGAACTTTAGCTCATATGTGAGCTGGTGCAATATGACTTAGCACCACTCATTGTGTTGTGTAGTGTGTTGCAACGGACAGTATAATTGCATTGAAACTGTGATACCTTTATACTGTAATATAATTAGATTGGAATGGTAATAATGAATAACACAAATAACATACAATGTAACCTTCCCCTTTGCTGTTTTTGTGCAGTTCAGTTCTCCACTGTGCCTAAGGGCCAGTTCACACTGTTGGCTGTCAGTGGCTCTTTTCGCTTTATACAAATGTTTTTCTATTACCAAAAAGCTCCTGACATCGTTTTGCCATCAATTGATTGCATCACGTTTAAGCCCTACGGGGATAGATGGTTATCATGAAAGCTACACATAGCATTCAGGAAATATCGATCGCCTGTGGTGCTTGACTAAACAATGGCAATCGACAGTAAATGACGTGAGAGGAATAAATGCATTCATCTCAGTCACAACGCGGTGGAACCCCAGTGGTAAACACTGGGAATGGATGCCGGCAGCAGTCCGTCCTAACCAGCCCTTCAGTAATTCCTTCTCACTCAATTCATTGACAGTTTACTATTCAAGAACACTACAGAAATACAAAAAGAAATACAAAAAAATTTAAATAAAAGACATTTGTCGCTAGTAAAGGTTCACTGCCAAATGTAATTCTTTAGCAAATGTTATTCACTGATCATATTTGCTCGGTTCGCATGATGATAGAAGTGCTCTATACAGAATTTCTTGCAAGAGGACGTAACACTGCTGTGAAAACAAATATACGTTTAAATAGGAAATTCCCACTGGGTCATCATATCTTTCACTACAACAGTCCAAATATCCCACACTTAAATCTGTCATTAATGCACACAGTTTTTACGTATTACATCTGTAGCTGTTATCAGAAGACATTTTTGTAGCTTTATTAGCTTTTTATGGGAGGCTCTCAGGGTGTGTGCATGCGTGAGTGCCTGTGTGTGTGTGTTTGTGTGAACATTATAAAATTATAAGGAATGTATCATACATCATCATGTATACATTCCCATTCAAATAGGAATTTTATTAAACTTCTATGTCATTGTCATATTGAATTATTGATCCAAAGTAAAAGTAAATATATAAATAACATAATAATTTTGTCATTATAAATAAAGTTTAATAATAATAAGACTCATTTGTTTACCATAGCCCACCAGCAATCTCCATAGTTCCAATCCCCATTGAACTGCCACCCAATCCTCCCTAATGTTTCCCACTTCTCCAGCCCTTAGATTGCAACCTATTTGGCACGGCCCTCTTCCTAATGTGCTCTTCTTCACCACCATGTGGACTCAGTGACTAGTCTGCTTTATTTATGCCTACCTTGCAATCTGTTGTTTATTGTTTCACTATATGCAGGGGCGGCGCCAGGGGGGTGCAAGGGGGTGCTCGAGCACCCCCTAGAATTGTCCAAGCACCCCCAAAGCACCCCCTGGAGTGAACTGTCTTCAGGCGTCTAAAAGACGCCAAGTCAGTTCACACAGCGGCAGCACGGAGCAGCAGGCAGGGCTACGGTAAGATGGCCGCCCGGAGCCCTGCTCTGCAGACTTCGGGCGGCCATTTTCCCGTAGCCCTGCTCTCTGCATGCAGGCAGGAAGTCTCGTCGTGACGTCGGGAAGGAAGAGGATCGTGGGCGCGCGGGCGCTTCGCGCCACAAGGAGGTCGGGACAGGAGGTCGGGAAAGAAGGTCTTCGGCTGTAGGTGAGTAAATGGGTTTTTCTTTTCTTTTTCAGGTGGTGCTTATTGGGGTCATATCTGCTACATATTGTGCATATTGGGGTCATATCTGCTACGGATTGTGCATATTGGGGTCATATCTGCTACGGATTGTGCATATTGGGGTCATATCTGCTACGGATTGTGCATATTGGGGTCATATCTGCTACCGATTGTGCATATTGGGGTCATTTCTGCTACAGATTGTGCATATTGGGGTCATTTCTGCTACCGATTGTGCATATTGGGGTCATTTCTGCTACCGATTGTGCATATTAGGGTCATTTCTGCTACCGATTGTGCATATAGGGGTCATCTATGCTACGGATTGTGCATATTGGGGTCATTTCTGCTACGGATTGTGCATATTGGGGTCATATCTGCTACCGATTGTGCATATTGGGGTCATATCTGCTACGGATTGTGCATATTGGGGTCATATCTGCTACGGATTGTGCATATTGGGGTCATTTCTAATACGGATTGTGCATATTGGGGTCATATCTGCTACGGATTGTGCATATTGGGGTCATATCTGCTACGGATTGTGCATATTGGGGTCATATCTGCTACGGATTGTGCATATTGGGGTCATATCTGCTACCGATTGTGCATATTGGGGTCATTTCTGCTACCGATTGTGCATATTGGGGTCATTTCTGCTACCGATTGTGCATATTGGGGTCATTTCTGCTACCGATTGTGCATATTAGGGTCATTTCTGCTACCGGTTGTGCATATTGGGGTCATTTATGCTACGGATTGTGCATATTGGGGTCATTTCTGCTACGGATTGTGCATATTGGGGTAATTTCTGCTACGGATTGTGCATATTGGGGTCATTTCTGCTACCGATTGTGCATATTGGGGTCATATCTGCTACCGATTGTGCATATTGGGGCCATATCTGCTACCGATTGTGCATATTGGGGCCATATCTGCTACCGATTGTGCATATTGGGGCCATATCTGCTACCGATTGTGCATATTGGGGCCATATCTGCTACCGATTGTGCATATTGGGGCCATATCTGCTACCGATTGTGCATATTGGGGTCATTGGATGTGTTTTTTGTTAAAATCTGCTCACATTACGTGTATTTTCTTGAGAAAACCTGCACAATTATGTGAATTTTCTGGGGAAAGGGTCACCAAAACTTGGGCCCTCTGTCTTTGCGTTGCACTTTTAAAGGGAACCCGAGGTGAGAATAATATTGAGGCTGCCATATTTATCTCCTTTTAAGTAATACCAGCTGCCTGGCTGCCGTGTTGGTCCTCTGCCTCTAATTCTTTCAACCATAGACCCTGAACAAGCATGCAGCAGGTCAGGGGTTTATGACAATATTGTCAGAACTGACAAGATTAGCTGCATGCTTGTTTCTGGTGTAATTCAGTTCACTACTACAGCCAAATAGATCAGCAGGGCTGCCAGGCAACTAGAATTGTTTAAAAGGAAATAAATATGGCAACCACCATATCACTCTCACCCTGGGTTCACTTTAAATTACAGTTAGCCCCGCCCTCATCCGGTCATGACCACGCCCATTCCGCTTCGCGCGCCGCAGGTTGTAGCCACACCCATTTTTTGCTGCGGCGCGCGAAGCGCGCCGCAGGTCGTCAGCTCCCCCAGAAATTGGTCCAGTACCTGCATAGCACCCCCTAAAAAAAATTCCTGGAGCCGCCACTGACTATATGTGTACCATCGTTTAACACTGTAATGTCTTGTGCGAGTATAGGGTTAGTGTAATGATCTGCTCAGCTAGATGCACTGGCAGACAGCTGTTTGACCATTCCTCTAGTCTGTGGGCTGCAGGTCTCCGCAAGAGAGACCTGTTTTTCCATTACAAGTTTCTGGTCTGTTCTGCTGCTGAGGAATTTGCATACACTCGTTATGCAAATCCCTTACCTGCCTCCTTTGATGACTGGCAGTATAAAGAGCCATGTTTCCCAGAGTCCTTTGCTGGTCATAAGAGTTAGTTCCTGTGTAACACTTGCCTGGAGTGTCAGCCTTGCTCTTTGTTTGAAGATTAGCCTAGAGTAATTCCTGGGACTGCACTAGGCAGGTTTCCCTAGTGCAGTTAGGATTGCATATCTGTTTTGTTTGTCTGTTGCTACCTACCATCTCCTCTATCTGTCTTGCCTGGATCGCACTCGCCTAGTGCTAGTGCTGTGGATCCTATCTCTCACTTATCCCTGTTTTCGTGTATCTGTCTTGTCTGCTACGAACGCTTGCTGGAGGCTCGGTGAGGTAACCGTTTAGCAAGCGTTCGCTTCCTCTGTTTCATGTTTGTCTGTCGGTGGTTAGTTAGGCGGGCTTGTCTCTGTTGTGCTTATCATGCGGGGACCGCGCATAAACGCGTGCACTGTTGCGAATGAGTGCGGTGTTCGCGTTTAGCTAGCGTTTGTTATTTTCCGTATCTCCTCATTGTATGATTTGCTGTGCCTTTGCTACTCTCGTGCTCTGCCTTGCTGTAGCCTTGTGTCACCTCTGGCAATCGCCTCTCTCGCGATTGCGTTCCTACTTCATATCTGTTGTTGTGTATGCACCGTTGCGGGTTGGCGACTAGTTTGGTGCACACACATACAATCTGTCCCTGTGCTCATTCTCTTCCGCAATCGCTTCTCTTGCGATTGCGTCCTCACTTGGTTTCTTCTGTTGTGTGTCCACCGTCGCAGGTGGCGGCTAGATCGGTGGACAAACATACATTTCTCATCTGTGCTTATTCGGTCTTGTGTCGCTGTTGGCAATCGCCGTCTCCGGCGATTGCCTTCTCACTTTGTCTTCCTGGTTGTGTGTTCATCGTCGCAGGGTGGTGACTAGTTTGGTGAACACACATACCCTCTGTCACTTTGATCTCTCTCTTTCAGGGCTATCTTGCCCTGCGTTTCTTCCCTTCGTACAATTCCTGTCTGGCGTGTGTGGCAGGGCAGAGGAGCTGTTTCTCTGCACTCCACAGCTCCACCTGTCGACAGGAATTTCCTTCTACAGGTGCATTGCACCTTTTGCTGGGTTTCCGCAAATTACACGCTTGTGGAGGATTTCCGCAGCGTCAGCGCACGTCTTGTGTGATGATCACGGAGAGAATTCCACAATCGTTACAGTTAGTTTACGTGATAGTAAAATATCGGTAACATTTACCAACATTTTACTGTCAGAATTACAACTGCCCAATAGTAGAGTATCTGTCATGTTACCGATATTCTACTAGTGGCTATTACCACTGGCCAAATTTCTGCGGCGCTCATTTTTGCTTCCTTAATTTTATCCGTGTCATCCATGTATGAACCTGTGAGAATGTTTTTGTTTTATAAAATACTTGTACTTATTTGATAGTTTATTCTGTTAATATAATTTAAGACCAGTGTTACCCTATAATGATGTCATTTTAATGGTCAAAAAGCAGGAAGAAGATACAATCTAAAGGATTTTCTACTCACAAGTAGAAGTCTTGTGAAAAATGTCCATCTACAATGTAAGCAAAGAGATTCCAGGGAATGCAGGTCTTTGTCTGATAAAGCAGACCTTTCATACTGGACATAAGGCAGGATGCGAGGATGTTTTCCTTCTTTTTGTGTGTGTTGAGGGATATCTGTATGTATCAAAGGCGTACAAAACACAAGCTCTATTTTGGTACTTGAGAACAAGGTTTCCTAGTCAGTAGGAGTCCAGTCTTTCCTGTCACCTGCTGTCAATAAAGCAGCACCAATGATGATGGGATAGTACTGTAGAAACATTGGGCATACTAAACTAGACAAGTTTTTTTTTTGGTTTCCTCGTTTTACATACTGGTAACACTGTTACTTTGTCCAAACACTTTACTGATACCTACTAATAAAACAGGCTGTTTTGTTTAGGTTAGATGCCAGAAACAGTTTTCAGATTCCTGGTTTACAAAAAATGTCAAACACTGTATGAAAAGAGCTTAGCAACATTTTTACTATGTGCATTGTATTCCCTAAGAATGGTAAGCTGCATGACTACCCCACCTTAAAAAAATTAAAAAATCTATCTCTACCCACACCTTAGTAACGAGTGCGGCCAAATGAAAAATCCCCCCCCCCCCCCCCATCTTTACATATTAAGAACTGCAGCCAGTTAAAAAACAAATTTCCCCCTTCCTCCAGTAAGAAGTGTGGCCAGTTTAAAAATGTGCCCCCCCCCCCCTGAGTAAGAAGAGTGGCTAGTATCTATACCCCCCCCCCCTTTCCCGCAAGTGAGGAGTTACATTATCTGTACGGGTGTCCTTGTGTGAAACCGTTCACAGTACATCAATGTAACCCTTTCTGTGGGGTCATGCACATGTTTACTTGTATCTGCATGCCAGGCACTGCAAAATATAAAGACATGAGGACATGTACATGTGTACATGGCTTTCAGATTGGAGAGAACTGCTCACTGGTTCCTGTAGTACCGCAGCTACTTCCAGGTGAGTGATTTCTCCCATGACTTGACTTTGTGTCTGCTCTGTGTTTCCATTGCTGATCCTGGCCTTTCTGAGTACCTGATCTTTTGGCAACCTCTGTGTTGTCTAACTTCCCGCTCTCAGGGCTGGCGCTACCATTGAGGCCTCAACCTCTGCAGGGGTCCCTGTGCTGCCAGACCCTGGCAACTGTTCTTTCCCTGCTGCTCCACAGGCCCCTGCATCCCCCAAATGTCTCGCTGGCAACAGATAGATGCTGCAGTCCCCTCCTGTCCTCTCTCTCCCTCCCTCCCTCCCTCCCTCCCATGAATCATTCAAGCAGCGGCAGTCACTCACAATCTATCCCATTGGCAGCGCTGGGGTCTACAGTGACAGCATTCTCCTGTAGCTTTATCTTTAAGGTCCCCCTTGATGACATCATCATGTGAAGACCTTACTACACAGGAGAATGCAGACACTGTGGACCCCAGCACTGCCAACGGGACATATAGTGAGTGACTACTGCTGCTTGAATGATTCATGGGAGGGAGGGAATAAGGGAGAGGACAGGAGGGGAAAACTGCAGGGGCAAGAATGAGCAGAGCAGGGAACATCTGCTTCGGGAGGAAAGGAGGGAAGCACATATAGTGCTTGATTCACAAGGCGGTGCTAACCTACTTAGCACGTCTAAAGTCTTTAGACGTGCTAACCAGGGTGCTAAGTAGGTTAATCAATTGAGAAATCCAGTGCTAACCTACTTAGCACCCTGGTAAGCATGTCTAAAGACTTTAGACGTGCTAAGTAGGTTAGCACCGCTTTGTGAATCAGGCACATCAAATCACACATCATAAAAGGGAGAGAAAGAGAGTGTGAGTGAGTGAGTGAGTGAGTGAGTGAGTGAGTGAGTGAGTGAGTGAGTGAGTGAGTGAGTGTGTAGTTTCAGCTGGTGTGTGAATGTGTGTCTGGTGTGTGTGTGTGTGTGTGTGTGTGTGTATCTGTGTGTGTGTATCTGTGTGTGTGTATCTGTGTGTGTGCACACCTGTGTTTAATCTGTGGGGGGAGTGTTTATCTGCGAGGGGAGGCGGACTATTGGGGAGGAATAGGGGGCCCCCTGCTTAAGCTTTCCCCAGGGACCCGGGGCCCCTTAAATCATCCCTGCTTGTTCTGCAACCAACTTCTGCTTGTCCTGTCCCCCTGAGGTCCCTGTACCAACATCATGGTCAACCAATGGTGATCTGCAAGGGAAAGCTGTCCTCATCATAACGGTCTCCAAAGTCTCAGAATCACAGCAAGAAACCAGACACAGCTATGGATCAAGCACACTGTGGATGATAACATATATATTTCTCAGCTTTTATTTACATTTGAGCAAAAAGTGTCTAGTCAAAAATTATTCATACCCTTCACAAACTGTCACAGTCTCTGGCAAAATCCAAAGTAGTCTCAGCCTAACAAACACGCCCTCCAGCCTCCCTCGTCCTCCCTCTTCAATCACAAGGACGACTGCGGCACCCGGAAAGGGCGGGGTTTATCCCCGTGTAAAGCCGGATGCCTGCAGGGCGCCCATTACAGTAGTACACAGCGTGACCAAGCGTCTGTATAGACGCGAAACGGCCGTCACCGGATCCACTCAGTGCCCTGGCTCCTTCACCTCCACCGATCATCACCCCCTAAAACCAACGGAATGAGGTATTTATGGTTTTGGTAACCCATGGATGTCTGCTACAATCTGTAATAAACAGCATTTGACGGAAGGTGCCCGGATCCTATCCTTTTTCTTCCAGTGACATTAAAATCCAAAGTTCTACACCATTCCAAATAGTCCAAGGTGTTCTAAAGCATACTAATTACCCTGACTAATTGGAAGCTGTCATGGCTAAGACAAAGGAGCTCAGTAAGAACCTGCAGCTGTGTATTATGGCTGCTCACAAGTCAGGAAAGGGCTACAATGCCACTCCTAAATGTTTTCAAGTTCCAGTGGCTACTGTGCAAAGTATTATTAAAAAATACAAGCTGTTCCGCACTGTGGAAAATCTCGGAGGACATGGTCGGAAGGCCACCTGGGCTGGCCAGGAGGATAGTGAGAGAGGTGAAAAAGAATCCAAGGTTCACCACCAAGGCCATCGTGGTGAATATGGGCTTTGCTGGTAGCAATGTCTCAAGGCAGACAATCCAATGGGTACTGCACACTGCTGGGTTCCACGGATGCAGACCAAGGAGGAAGCCGCTTCTCCAGATAAGGCACACAAAAGCTCACTTGGCCTTTGCAAATGCTCATCTGAAAAAAGAAGAAGACTTCTGGTCTTCTGTGTTATGGTCAGATGAAACAAAAATTGGTCGCAATGATGTTTCCTTCATTTGGCGTAAAAAAGGAGAAGCCTTCAACCCAAAGAACATCATCCCCACTGTCAAACATGGTGGTGGGAAGCTAATGCTTTGGTGGTGGTGGTGGTGGTGGTGGGGAGGGTTTCAGCCAATGGACCAGGGAACCTAATCACAGTAAACGGCACCATGAAAAAAGAGCAATACATGAGGATTCTCAATGACAACATCAGCCAGTCTGCAGAGAAACATGGCCTTGGGCACCAGTGGACATTTCAGCCTGACAATGACCCTAAATACACAGTAAAAGTGGTGAAGAAATGATTAGCAGACAACAATATTAACAAATCAAATCAAATGAGAATCTTGAATAAAATTGAGAATCAGTGTAAGGAGCTAAAGATCAGGGTGATGGCAAGAAGACCCTCCAATCCAAAAGATTTGGAGCTCATTGCTAAAGATGAATGGGCAAAAATATGTGTGGAGACTTACAAAAAGCTGGTCTTCAATTATAGGAAGTGTTTGATTGCTGTAATAGCCAATAAAGGCTTTTCTATTGCTTATTGAGAAGGGTATGAATAATTTTGGACTGGACACTTTTTGCTCAAATGTAAAAAAGAGCTGAGAAATGTTTTTTCCACAATAATGCCTCGTGTACATGGTCTTTTTATCTTTTGTGAGACACCTATGTCATTTCTCGTAAAAAAAATTAGTTGCTGGTTGAATTAAAGTAACTTTATAATTTGCCAATGGTATGAATAATTATGGGCAGCACTGTATATATGTATATGTATATGTAGTACACTCGTAGGTGTAGCTATATTTGATGGGTCCTGCTCTTTTCCACCTCTGGTTTTACCCACTAGCAATATGTTCCAACAGATAGGTCATAGCATCTGAACTCACAGTTATGGCAAAAAATATTACAGTGTTTATCTCTAGTCCTAACTGAAAGTGCATTGCATAAGACCCTGGGAGGCCTGACTATGTTAAAGTCACAATCCAACAAGAATCACTCACTCAAAGCTGGCTCTGTGAATCTACAGGGCAGCAATACAGGCAGATAAACATACCAATAAACTGGATTCACTATCAGCCGGTCACTGTAGTAATAAAGTAGCTTGCTTACAATTCCTTCAGATGAGGCAGAATGAAGCAGCCATGTGAAGTAGTCTGTCACACTCCTTCAGTAAGATTTCAGTCACAGGACACTGTGGAGGAAGGATATCCGCTCACAGACAGCTCAGTTCTGTGTGTGGAACACTGTGTAATCCCTCAGATCTCTTTCCAGGCAGTTTGGTTTCCATTCCTTCGCTGCTCATAGCTCACTCAACTCAGTTTCTAGCAAATTCTCTGTTCTCAGAGCTAAGACTTTCTGACTTTCTCTCATTGGCTACAACATCTCCACAGTATAAAAGCTACTCTCCTATTGGTGGCTATATGTGTGTGTGTGTGTGTGTGTGTGTGTGTGTGTGTGTGTGTGTGTGTGTGTGTGTGCGCGTGCGTGCGTGCGTGTGTGTGTGCGTGTGTGTGTGTGATGGTAACTTTTCTACTATTGGTACTTTTTTAAACTGCATGTTGAAAAGTAATTTTAAACATAAGTTGAAAATCTATCTTTTAGGAGAAAACTTAGGAGACAAAGTGAATTGCATATGGGCCATTGTCTCTGAGCATTATCTTTCCACTGACTGTTGTGCAAAAGGAGGGCTCTGTTTATTTTGGGGTACTTACATTGGGCTGTTGTCCTCTTCTAAGTTCAGATTTAAGGCAGACATACACTATACTAAACATTTTGCATAGATCATAGATGATAGATTCGATAAATCCTTGTATCTAAAATAAATCTATAAAACTATAGTCCGCGTTTATTCCATGTGGCTGACAAGGTTTGAGAGATCGCTGCATTACTTTGTGCTGCATCAAGCAGGAAGAGCTAGTATCGGAAATGATGCGGCCAATATAAGATCAAACCTCTGCTGAGATATGATCTAGTAATGGGTGGCGCAAATTAACTAATCAATATCAGGTAGATATCAATAATTTACCACAGCTTATAGCGTATGTCCACCTTAAAGGTGGCCATATTCTTACCATCTGATGTGGCAAAACAATCAATCCCTTTTGCATCGGAATCTGATCAGAGGCGGACTGATTCCTACCACAGACAGTGTTGAACTGTTCGAAGCAATGCAACGTTATGGCGTGGTGATTGACCATCGCTCCAGCCCTGCCCCAAATCGATGCAAACCATCTGCCCTATCTGATTGATAGTCAAAATCGATGGAAGTTTGTTCAATCAGGCATTTTGGGGCAATAGATTTCTGGCAGATGTGTTCAGAATCTAAAGGGAAAATGGGAAGCAGGAAAAATGGGTGCCAGCGGCTAGTGGATGAAAAGAGTGCCACCATAGCTGGATGGTGTAATGGTTAAGGGCTCTGCCTCTGACACAGGAGACCTGAGTTTGAATCTCAGCTCTGCCTGTTCAGTAAGGCAGCACCTATTCAGTAAGGAGTTCTGTGGGCAAGACTTCCTAACACTGCTACTGCCTACTGAGTGCGCTATAGTGGCTGCCTCGCAAGCGCTTTGAGTCTGACAGGAGAAAAACGCTACACAAAAAAAGGAATTATTATTATTATTATAGACTCTAATGAAATTATTGTTAATATGGCGAAAAAAGCATACAAAAGGGCGCCTGATAAATATCGTTAACAACATTAGAACATTCAAGATTTTGATGTATGTTATGGTTTTAGAAGTTTACAACGTTATAGTTGTTCTCATATTATTTTGTTTGTATGTACAGACTTTGTTATGAAAGATATTATCGTTTCTATGTGTAAATGGGTGTTTCTGCAGGGGGAGTGGTTAGGGTTAGGCACCACCAGGGGAGTGGTTAGGGTTAGGCACCACGGGGTGGGGGGGTTAGGGTTAAGCACCACCGGGGTGGTGGTTAGGGTTAGGCCCCACCAGGGGAATGGTTAGTTTTAGGCACCACCAGGGGAGGTTTCTGTGTGAAAGTAGGGTTGGATTAAGCTGTATTGTTGAATTACGTTACGATTTTTAACGTTAATATATTTTCATTATCAACTCCGGTCTCTTTTTAAAACTGTATTTATAGTTAACCAATTTAGTTAACAATGTTTATCGTTATTGAGATTTCGTTATCGACTGGCGCCATTTCGTTATCCAGCTGCCCCTTTTTTGCTGGTGCCCTTTTTTCATGCACACGGAAAATCAATATTACTGATAATACTGATTTTATAAGGTTAGTCTATTGTAACTACTTGGCTATCGCGTAGCTCCCATGGGCGTGGCCATGGCGGCAGCCCCAGGACCGCCTAACGCTAATTGGCGTCAAGTCCTGGGGCTACAGTTTGCAGGAGATCGCACGCAGGCTGCGCGCGCATCTCCTGCTTGGGGGGCGGAGCTCCACCCTGCTTTCAGTCTCCGAGCGGCGATTGCTGCTCAGAAGACTGTTAGACGACGTCTTTTCTGCTAGTACAGCTCTGCGATCAGACCCCACCAACAGAGAGCTCTGTTGGTGGGGAGAAAAGGTGGGGGGAATCATTTGTTTGCTGAGTTGTACAGGCCTGCAGCTATGCCTTAAAGCTGCAGTGGACCATTTAGTTAAATTTGTCCTGGTCTTTAGGGGGGTTTACCACTGCAGTCCTCAAGTGGTTAAGCAGAAAATTAAATGTGATAAACAGAGGAGTTATTATGTGATGTAACGCCCTCTAACAGAGTCCGCTGTGTTTCCTTTTCTTCAGCTGATGTGATTATGAACTGGGCTGTACATAGTGGTGCTCATTTACTGTAGGGCCATCCTTAAAATACTCTTCCTGAAAGAATGTAAATGTTTACTTTTGTAACTTGCACCTTTTATTTCACTGTCGAGTTATGTAAAGTACCTTTGTGAAGGGTAGAGTTTTTATTACTTTATATTGTTTTGTTGACAATAGGTACAATGATTTTTTTCAAATACTAGGCACTTTCTCAGAAGTCATTCTCACAATAGTTATAGCCAAACATGACAAGCATAACGAAAGCTATAATGACGCTCAACACATACTAGTTTAAAGTAGCAATAGCCAGGAATCTTAAAACTTCACTAGTTTTATTCTGTTAAATGAACACAGGCAAACCCTGCCTGTGGGTAGCAATTAATCTGTATTTCCAAATACAGTACTTGATCACCAAGTGACATAATGACTGTGGTTGTTGGGAAATAGTGTTGTTTTTCCTAGCATACAAAGGACGAATATAAATTAGATACTACATGTAACTGTGCAGAAGAGCATCTACAGTTTGAAATCGAATTGCTAGGACATTAAAGAGGAACAAGTAACCAAGGTTTGTACTTCATCCAGGGCCGGTTTTAGCAACAATGGGACCCCAGGGCAAAATAAACCTGGGGGCCCCCTCAACAGATACCCCGGGAACAAAAATCGGCATTAAGGGAATTTTTTTGCAGCTGGTATCATCAGGGTGTGAAGCCCCAATCGGTCGGAGCTCCACATTCTGGCTATCCCAGCCTGCATGGGGGACAAGGGGTTAAAAAATTTCAGGAGGGGGGAGGGACCCCACATAATTTAAACAAAAAAATTCCCACACTCTAAACATAGAAAAAAAAAATTGGGAAAATAGGAAAAAATGCCAGGGATCTTCATACAGCCATATTGCAGCTGTATAGCAATCCCTGGCCAAAGCGCTGCGGCTGCGGAGGGGTTTCCAGGAGGTCCATACGTACTACGTATGGACCCCCTGGAAACCCCGTCAGGAATTCATTGCTCTTTATTTTGATACATGTAAAATTACACTACCGTTTGCTACTAAAAGTGACATTTACCGCATTTAAAAGTATACTTTTTACCTTTGAAACTTTAAAATCGATTTTCTCAAAGACTTAAGGTCTTTCTGAAAAAAAATTATTATTCCCAATGATCTCCTTAACATATCCTGCAAATTTAGGGTTTCTAGCATTAAAGGTGGATTTGCTATTAACCGTTAAAGTCGGCGGGTTTTTAAATGTGTATTTTTTTTCCTTTGAAACTTTATAGGTCATAGCATCTGAACTCACAGTTATGGCAAAAAATATTACAGTGTTTATCTCTAGTCCTAACTGAAACTGCATTGCATAAGACCCTCGGAGGCCTGACTATGTGAAAGTCATAATCCAACAAGAATCACTCACTCACAGCTGCCCCTTGAATCTACAGGGCTGCTATACAGGCAGGCTCTGGGGCCCTGGGGCAATTGCCTCCTTTGCCTCTATGGTAGCGCTGGCCCTGACTTCATCCCAATCAGTAGCTGATACCTCTCTTCCCATGAGAAATCTTTACCTTTTCTCGAATAGATCATCAGGAGGGTCTGTATAGCAAGCTGATATTGGGGTGAAACTCCTCCCACAGTGTGATGTCAGTTCCTAGATCCTGACAGCTTCCTGTCTGTGAGCCTTGTTGCACTATGGGAAAAAAAACGCTGTTTTCAACTCCCAAGCAACCAGTATCTTCCTCTGTGCATATGTATATCTATAAAAAAACAACCTTTTAGCCTACCGCATTTTGGGGTGTGGTTATAGATAATGTTTTACTTCAGGTCTGCCAGTAGTAAAGATGAATACATGCAGACGGATTGTGGATCATACAATATGATCAAATTACATAGCGGATATCAATCATTTCTTGACTCTCTCTTCGTTAAAGTTTCTCTTTAACATAGGTTTACAAATTACATTTAAAAAGGAAGACTTAAAGGACACCCGAGGCGAAAATAAACTAATGAAATAAACAATTGTATTTATCTTCCTTCTCCTATAAATGACTTTTCAAGATATTCCACAGTTTTATTGTATGTTTAAGGCCTCTTGCACACTGCACGCGATTCCGATTCAGATTACGCTTTTTAATCAGTTTTTACATCCGATTCAGATTCTGAATCGGAATCGGAATTGCTTGCAGTGTGCAAGAGGCCTAAATCTACTTTTTAAGTTTTGACTGTTTTATTGTTTATGCTCAATGACACATTCATTGAAGTATGCCAGAGCTAAAATGTATGAACTATTGACCCTTTTTATCTTTTTCCTGCTCTCAGAAGCCATTTTCTGCTAGAAAAGTGTTTTATAGTTGGAATTTCTTATCAGTCAGGGTCACACTGTAGTCACTTCCTGTCTGAGTCAGGACTGAGTCAGCCACTTTCCTACCTGATATTTAACTCTTTCAGACAGAGAAAGAAAAAAAGGAACACAGCATAGTTATTTGTGTGTTAGGCACTGTACATACCCATGTGTATCTCATCATGTCACATGTCACCTTCGGTATCCTTTAGATACAACTGATTCTGGGGAGTAACAGTAAGTCCTGCACTTCCTGTACTGGAGAAATTCCCTGCTGTGGGAATTTAGCTTTCTGCTATAGCTGATAAGCTCTTTGCTGTGGAAGTTTTTCTACCATAGTGCAGTGGGTGAGTTATTGTCATTGAGGGTTTCTTCAGTCAAGCTCTTTAGTATACCAGTCCATGCATACATGTTAACTGCACCTGTGTGACAGCTGCACATTGTATTGTAATACCAGTCACTGCTACGTTTCACTGCTCCTGTGTGACTGCACATTGAATTAGTTAAGTCAGTGCATACCTTTCACTTCATCCCCCCGATATAGACAAAACAACAGGCAGAGGCAGAGGCAGACCCGGTGGCAGGCCATCCGGCAGGTCTGTTCGAGGTCATGCTGACGTGATTTCGTGCGGCCCTGGCCCAAAGTACAGTGCTCAGAAGAAGGCACGTCCCATCAACTCCCAAGATTGTCAGGACATAGTTGAGTATTTAACACAAAACACCTCATCTTCCGCATCCACCAGCGCTACTCCAAGTACCACATCCGCTACATTTGACACTTCACAGGAGTTATTTGGTGGGGAAATCACTGATTCACAGCCATTATTGTTACAAGATGAAGGCGCTAAGCAAGTTACACCACCTCAAATGTCTGAGATAGATGACACTATGGACTTAAGGTGTGAGGAGGAGGAGGTGTTTGATACAAGCGAAGCTTTGGAGGATGATTATGATGATGATACTGCCATGGATGCCACATGAGATCCTAAGAGACACAATGACCAAGAGGACAGTTCAGAGAGGGAGTCAGAGAGGAGTAGAAGGAGACGAGTTGCTGAAAGAAGCAGGGGGAGCTCGTCGTCAGAAACAGCTGGTGGCAGTGTCCAGCGCCATGTATCGCACCTATGGACAGCCAGCCAACAAGCCCTTCAACGTCAGCTGCTGACGCCACCATAGTGCCCACATCCCAGGGTGGCTCAGCGGTTTGGAATTTTTTTTAGTGTGTATGCCAAAAATCAGAGCAATGCCTTATGTACTCTCTGCCACCAAAAATTGAGCCGTGGAAAGGCCAACACCCATGTAGGGACAACTGCCTTACGAAGGCACATGCAGAAAAGGCACAAACTGCATTGGGTAGACCAAGTGAGGAAAAAGAGCACACAAAAGCAAAGCCACCCTCCTTCTCCTCTTCCTCCTTCAGGTGCATCATCTTCAGCCGCTTTCTCCCTTGCAACTTCACGATCACAGCCATCCTTCTCCACTCCGCCTCTAACCTTGAGCGGTTCCTGCTCCTCTGCCCACAGCAGTATTCAGGTGTCCGTGAGGGAAATCTTTGAGCGGAAGAAGCCAATGTCTGCCAGTCACCCCTTTGCCCGGCATCTCACAGCTGGCTTGGCGGAACTGTTATCCCGCCAGCTGTTACCATACCAGCTGGTGGACTCTGAGGCCTTCCGAAAATGTGGGGCCATTGGGACACCGCAGTGGAAGATACCAGGCCGCAATTATTTCTCCAAAAAGGTGATACCCAAACTGTACCATGATGTTAAGAGGCAAGTGGTGTCATCTCTGGCACACAGCGTTGGGTCAAGGGTCCATCTGACCACGGATGTCTGGTCTGCCAAGCACGGTCAGGGCAGGTACATTACTTACACAGCCCATTTGGTCAACCTGGTGACCGCTGGCAAGCAGGGAGTACATGGCTGTGCAGCGGACCTACTGACACCTCCATGGCTTGCAGGCAGGCCTGCTGCCATCTCCTCTCCTCCTGCTACATCCTCTTCACTGTCATCCTCCTCCTTGGCTGAGTGGCAGTTCACCTCTACTGGTGCTGCGATCTCCTCTCCAGCTACACAGCCCCAGGGCCTATGCTGCATGCCAGGTATAACGGTGTCAAGCCATCTTAGACATGTCTTGCCTCAAAGCGAAGAGTCACCCTGCATGGCACATGTGCTCAATCTCGTAATTCAGAGATTTGTGTCTAAGTACCCAGGCTTACAGGACGTCCTAATGCAGTCCAGTAAGGTGTGTGGGCATTTCAGGCGGTCTTACACGGCCATGGCACGCTTTGCCGATATTCAGCAGAGAAACAACTTGCCGGTGAGACGCTTGATTTGCGATAGCTCGACTCACTGGAATTCGACCCTCCTGATGTTCGACCACCTGCTACAACAGGAGAAAATCATCAAACAGTATCTCTACAGTCAAAGGACACAGTGTGGAGAGATGGGGATGTTCTGACCTAAGTACTGGACACTAGAGATGTAGCGAACAGTTCACGGCGAACGGTTCCAGGCGAACTTTGGTGGTTCGCGTTCGCCTGGACCAAGCGAACTTTTGCGGAAGTTCGATTCACCCCATAATGCACTATGAGGGTCAACTTTGACCCTCTGCATCACAGTCAGCAGGCACATTGTAGCCATTCAGGCTACACTAAGCCCTGGAGCCCCACCCCCCCTTATATAAGGCAGGCTCGCTGGCCATGACACTCACTTGTGTCCCTGCTGCAAATAGACAGACTAGGGAGAGCCGCTGCAGATTTTTTCTCCTAGGGAAAGATTAGGTAGGCTTGTTAGCTTGCTCCTGGCTGATTGTTATTGCTAAAATAGCACCCATCAACAGCTCTTTTGAGAGCTAATGTTTTCCTGATGTGTTTTTTTTGTGTGTGTTGCTCACTGACACTGACATTATTCAGCCCTATCTGTTGCAGCTGGACCTTGGTAATTGTTATTACTGTGCCACCCAGGCCCTGCCTAACTATCTATACTGGGACACCTACCTATGCCTTCCTAACTACTGGGGCACCTACCTACCTATACGGGGACACCTACCTACCTACCTATACTAGGGGACCTACCTATGCCTACCTACCTATAGTGGGTCTCCTACCTATGAATAGCTAACTACTGGGACACCTACCTATGCCTACCTACCTATACTGGGTCTCCTACCTATGCCTAGCTAACTACTGAGGCACCTACCTATGCCTACCTACCTATACTGGGTCTCCTACCTATGTCTAGCTAACTACTGGGACACCTACGTATGCCTACCTACCTATACTGGGACTACTACCTATGCCTAGCTAACTCCTGGGACACCTACCTATGCCTACCTACCTATACTGGGTCTCCTACCTATGCCTAGCTAACTACTGAGGCACCTACCTATGCCTACCTACCTATACTGGGACTCCTACCTATGCCTAGCTAACTACTGGGACACCTACCTATGCCTACCTACCTATACTGGGACTCCTACCTATGCCTACCTACATACAAGAAGATAATAAGGTCGTTGCTTCATTGTGGACAGACCAAATTTGATCAGCTGGACGGTCACTGTTGTTCTACATTGAGCTACCACAGCCCGGCGACCATATGGGCTGGAAAACTGCCACGGCCTGCACTCTGGCAATGTTGCGCACCAGTTCAGCATGGCCGTCACTACGCAAACAGCTGTTTGCGGTGCGTTACACAGTGAGTTTGGTGTGTCAGTGTAAAGCAGTACTCTAATTACACTCCCTGATTGATGTATTCACATGCAAGATGTTTGAAAGCACTTTAGACCTGCAATTTAGCATTCAATGTGATTTCTGCCCTTAAAACGCTGCCTTGCGTCACATCCAAATTTTTCCCCGGGACTTTGGGCATGTATCCCACTCCGCCATGCCCCCCTCCAGGTGTTAGACCCCTTGAAACATCTTTTCCATCACTTATGTGGCCACCATAATTTTTTCTATTTTTCAAAGTTCGCATCCCCATTGAAGTCTATTGCGGTTCGCGAACTTTTCCGCGAACTGAACCTTCCGCAAAGCTTCGCGAACGGGGTTCACGAACTGAAAGTCGGAGGTTCGCGACATCTCTACTGGACACTCATGCGAAATGCCTGCAGGCTCATGCGGCCGTTTGAGGAGTCGCAGTGAAGGCGCCATCAGCGACTTGATCCCATATGCCTTCTTCCTGGAGCATGGCGTGCGTAGAGTGGTGGATCAAGCTGTGGAGAAGCGTGAACAGGAACAGGGGGAAGAGTTGTGGGATCAATTCTCAGCAGAAGCAGATGATTCCTCAACACCTACGGCAGCACAGAGGGTGAGGAGGAGGAAGAGTCGTGTGGGGAAGAGGAGTCAGATGATGAAGAAGGTGTTGTTTTGGAGGAGGAGGATGAGGTGGAAGAACAACTGCAGCAGGTGTCGCAGGGGGCTTGTGCTGCTCAACTTTCCCGTGGTATTGTTCGTGGCTGGGAGGAGGAGGAGAACTTAGCTGACATCACTGAGGAAGAGCAAGAGGAGATGGATAGTACGTCTGCATCCAACTTTGTGCAGATGGCGTCTTTCATGCTGTCCAGCCTGTTGAGCGACCCCCGTATAAAAAAACTCAAGAGGAATGAGCTGTACTGGGTGGCCACGCTACTAGACCCTCGGTATAGGCACAAAGTGGCGGAGATGTTTCCAAATCACCAGAAGGCAGAAAGGATGCAGCACTTGCAGAACAAGCTGGCAACTATGCTTTACAATGTGTTTAAGGGTGATGTCACAGCACAATGGAATAAAGGTACCACTGCCAGTAATCCTTCTCCCATGTCCACGCAGGCAAGGACAGGACTCTCCAGGGATCTCGTGGCGATGTCGGACATGCGGACATTCTTTAGTCCAACGCCTCACCTTAGCGCTTCCGGATCCACCCTTCACCAACGCCTGGACTGGCAGGTAGCCAACTACCTGGCCTTAAGTGTGGATGTAGACACTGTGAGCAGCGATGAACCCTTGGACTACTGGGTGCGCAGGCTTGACCTGTGGCCAGAGCTGTCCCAATTTGCCATCCAACTTCTGTCTTGCCCTGCCTCAAGCGTCATGTCAGAAAGGACCTTCAGC
Organism: Hyperolius riggenbachi; assembly: GCF_040937935.1. Classification (NCBI taxonomy): domain Eukaryota; kingdom Metazoa; phylum Chordata; class Amphibia; order Anura; family Hyperoliidae; genus Hyperolius; species Hyperolius riggenbachi. The sequence continues at coordinate 255,227,902 of NC_090650.1, forward strand.
GCAGCTGGAGACATTGCCACTGAGAACAGAAGTCAAAAAAGTGTTCAGTACCTCACCTTTATCAAAATCAATGAGGCATGGATCTCGGAGGGCTACTGCCTGCCCGAAGAGTAAGTCAGTCCCCGCACACAGCATCTCTACCTGCACGCCGTGTGACTGCCTGCTCCATTACTAAGTCGCTCCCCACACAGCATCTCTGCCTGCAGGCCGCTTGACTGCCTTCTCTGCCACCACCAACAGGGTCCACCAGGACTCCAGGCGGATTCCTGAATTTTTAAGGCCGCTGCTAGCAGCGGCTGCTATAATAATTTTTCTGGTGCGTGTACATGCCTGCCTAATTTTTCTGGCTGCACTGCAGCTGCAACAACAAAACAAAAGGCATGTACATGTGTCAATTCCCCCTGCGTGATCATTACCTTGCCGCGGTGAAGGGGCTTGCGTATCACAATGATGCAATGACCGACGGCTATATGAGTGTCTCGGGGGGTGGCATACCAAAGGTAATATGGTCGTTGCTTAATTGTGGACAGACCAAATCCGATCAGCTGGACAGTCACTGTTGTTCTGTCATTGAGCTACCTCAGCCTGGCGACCATATGGGCTTGAAAACCGCTATCGCCTGCACTCTCGCCATGGTGCGCACCAGTTCAGCATGGCTGTCACAACACAAACAGCTGTTTGCAGTGCGAAACACAGTGAGTTTGGTGTGTCAGTGTGAAGCAGTACTCTAATTACACTCCCAGATGTATACATGTGCAAGATGTTTTAAAGCACTTTAGTTCTCCAATTTAGCATGCAATGTGATTTCTGCCCTTAAAACGCTGCTTTGCGTTAAATCCAGATTTTTCCGCGGGACTTTTGGCGTGTATCCCACTCTCCCATGCAAAAACTCAGATGTTAGACCCCTTGAAAAATCTTTTCCATCACTTTTGTGTGCATAAATGTTTCTAGTTTTCAAAGTTCGCCTCCCCATTGAAGTCCATTGCGGTTCGCAAAAGTTTGCATGTTCGCGGACATTTGCGGAGGTTCGGAAACGCGGTTCGCAATCCGAAAATTAGAGGTTCGGGCCATCTCTAGACTATATAAATATTAAATAAATAAATAAATAAAAAATCTGGCTTAATGATCCAATCACTTAGTGAACTAAAAAAGGGTCCATCCAGAAATCCCTGGCTCCTGCTAATACTAATGGACCATGGCTTCCCACTACTGTGATGCTGCTGTTTTAAGCAGGTCATTCAATCAGGTTGGTTCATCACATGGATGTGAGACAGCCAAATGTACTTGTCTAAGCACACTTGTCTGTATGCAATAAGAGGATATGTATCGTGGATCTCCTGATCTCTCCTAAACACCCATATAAATGTGATACAGCAAATTTGGGGACCTTAAAGTCTACATTTAACTTTACTCTTAAATGCACTTTCATGCCTTTTTATATCTTACCTGTAGTAGGAAGCAGTCGGAGAAAACACTAACAGATATTGTAACGATTGTGGAATTCTCTCCGTGATCAGCGCACAGGACGTGCGCTGACACTGCGGAAATCCTCCACAAGCGTATAATTTGAGGGAACCCAGCAAAAGGTGCAACGCACCTGTAGAGGGAAATTCCTGTCGGCAGGTGGAGCTGTGGAGTGCAGAGGAACAGCTCCTCTGCCCTGCCACAGACGCCAGACAGGAATTGTACGACGGGAAGAAACGCAGGGCAAGATAGCCCTGAAAGAGAGAGATCAAAGCGACAGAGGGTATGTGTGTCCACCAATCTAGTCGCCACCCTGCAATGATGAACACACAACCATGAAGACCAGGTGAGAAGACAATCGCCAGAGATGGCGATTGCTAACAGCAACACAAGACCGAATAAGCACAGATGAGGAATGTATGTATGTCCACCAATCTAGCCGCCAACCTGCGACGGTGGACACACAACAAAGGAAACCAAGTGAGAACGCATTCGCAAGAGGAGCGATTGCGAAAGAGAATGAGCACAGGAACAGAATGTATGTATGTGCCCCAATCTAGTCGCCAACCCGCGACGGTGCACACACAACAGCAGAAACGAAGTAGGAACGCAATCGCGAGAGCGGCGATTGCCAGAGGTGACACAAGGCTTAAGCAAGACAGGGCATGAGAGTAGCAAAGGCACAGTAATCATACAATAAGAAGATAAGGAAAATAACAAATGCTAACTAAACGCGAACACCGCACTCATTCGCAACAGCGAACGCGTTTACTGTGCGGTCTCCGCGTGTTAAGCACAACAGAGACAAGCACGCCTAACTAACCACCGACAGACAATCATGAAACATAGGACGCGAGCGCTTGCTTAACGGTTACCTCACCGAGCCTCCAGCAAGCGTTTGTATCAGACAAGACAGATACACGAAAACAGGAATAAGTGAGAGATACAATCCACTGCTCTTTCTGCCAGAGAGAGTGTGATCCAAGTAAGGCAACAGAGCTTGCAGGATCCCTTGCTCTTTCCGCCAGAGCAAGTGCGATCCAAGTATAGCAAGATAGCTTAGCAGGATCCACTGCTCTTTCCACCAGAGCGAGTGTGATCCAAGTATAGAAACAGAGCGAGCTGAATCCACTGCTCTTTCCGCCAGAGCAAGTGCGATCCAAGTACAGCAAGAGAGACAGAACAGGCAATACAATCCTGACTGCTCTAGCAAGGATGCCTAGCGCAGTCCCAGGAATTACTCTAAGCTAATCTTCAAACAATAAGCATGGCTGACACTCCAGGAGTGTTTCACAGGACAAACCCTTATGACCAGCGACGTACTGTGGAATCACATGGTACTTATAGAGCAAGCCTACAAAGGATGTGGCTAGGCAATTTGCCTGACAAACGTATGCAAATCCCTCAGCAGCAGCAAGCTGCAAAACTGACAAAAGGTCTCTTTTCCAGAGACCTGCAGAATGCAGACCTGAACAGTGGTCAAAAAGCTGCCTGTCTGCACAGGCAGCTGAGCGGATCATTGCAGATATATGCCAACTGTGCCGCATCCTCAATACCTGAGGTTTAAAAAAAAATACTCTGAAGTTACTGTTTAAATATGGATCAAATCCCATGTTTCCATGCTGTTTATTAGTCAGATATCACTGGGTCTAATTTAGTCATTGGCCAGACATCAGAAGCTGAGTGCAGGATACAGATTTCTGGTAGTAAATGATATTAATACAGTTGCCTAGGCTGATCATGCATATTATTAATTTATATTGCTGCATTCTAAAGAATTCACAATCATGTCACTAAGGCCTCTTTCACATGTGAGGCTGAACTGTGCATGTGTTGCCATAGTGTAAGACCTACTTAGGACTGTGGGTTGTTAACTCACTACTATATTTTTGGTACGTGGAAGAAAAACTAAGCGCCCACAGGAAACCCTTTTAAACATTGGGAGAACATCCAAACCCAAATAGATAGTGTCCTGGCCAAGACTTTCGAATTTAGCACGCCAAACCAAGAATGCTGTTCACTCACTACGCAAAACGTTCAAGTTTGGTCTCACAGAAAATTTGCTCCAATTTAATTTTACAAGATTCTTGTGAAATTAGAAGCCAGGTTTGCCATATGGCAACATTAGACAAGAACGAGGATTTATGAGGATTTTCTGAGCAAATGATTGTAAATTATAACTTGTCAACATTAGCATGATCTTTAAATTAATTTTCACCCTTGATATCTATTGAAAGGCATCAGTTGTTTCCCTTTGATTTTTGATCATTTCACTTCAATTTACAATTATTTAATCTAATCAAATGTGCCATTTTCTCCAAACTGATTTGTGAAATTCTCATAGACCGATCTGAACTTTGGCAAAAATCTCACAACCTTACTAGTGACAGTTTTGCTACTTGCCATCCATTCAAATGATTCAGTAGGTTTTTGCCTACTGTACTAATAATATGATAGAACTCACTCACCACTAATGAAGAAATGAACTCTCATGGTCATTTGTTGAGAAACATTTTTGGTAGGTTACCATCACGCTCAGCTTTTCCTGTAAAGAAGAGCTACTTATGAAACTTCTGAATAGCAAATGAGTCACTGTATGCTAAAAATTGTTTCTTTTGCAGTGAGTTCAACCTGAGATGAGACAACATCTCTATACTTGGTGATCTAGCACATAATTACTTATGAAAGAATTATGCCTAACCTTGATGGATAGAAGTAAAATGTGATCTATCATTGTCAGGGACTTTCACTTCAGTCATGTTATTTACGTGAATGCCACTAGAACAGGCTCGCCTGTAGAATGTTGACTTTTCTAAAGGAGGGAGCTTCATTTACAATAAAGAACAACTGGTTAAAATATGCAGTTAAGCAGTCTTTGAGGTTTTGTTAAAAAAATATTTAAATACCACTCCTGTTTTTAGAACCTCTTACGTTTGATGAAATTCACCAAATGTCAGCGACACATCTGTCTTTACTCTGTATGACGTCGTAAAGTAGCTTTTGAATATCTTTCATGCCGGAGGCTAAACTGTATTGACGAGCCACTCTGATGACACAAGTAGAAGATAGAAAAACACACACAAAATTAATCCAGAGTGAAAAGTGATGGCCCATTTCACTCGCCTTCTTTAGCTTCTCCACAAATCTTGAACTGAGGTTTGTAGTATTCAACCTATGGAAGAATAGCCATTGAACTTTCTTGGTGTGCTCAGGAAGCTGATATGGGATGCTGTGGTAATTTTTGGTGTTCAGTTTTTCCTCTCTGGGTCAGCCGCATGTCTTTAGACAGAGTTTGCTTTCATAATTTCAGAAAAATCACAAACAGTTATATTTGAGCTCTTCTAAATCATTTTTGAATTGGACTAATATTCTGTTTAAGAGCTGTCCTGGTAAATCATTCCAGTATGTTCAAAATTTATTTGTTCCATGGTCAGGAGAAGAACTAGAACTTATAGGGCTCTGCAACAAAACTTTAATGAGGTTTTACCTCTCTGTAATTCCACACCCCACAGTAGTCCTGGGGTCAAAGTCGCCTGGACGTGATTGTAATGTCGAGGCGGCTGCAGCTGCGCTCCTGCACGTGATTGCTCCCATGTGCTCCCGCGCTGCCCCCGTTGACCCGGAGATCAATGAATGGGAACATAGTTCCCATTCATTGACCTAAGTTCCCAGGAGAAAGAACGACGGCTTCTCATCAGAAGCCGCCATCTTTCTGACAAAAAAAAAAGTTTCCTGTCCTCCATATGTTTCCTGGAAGCGAGCACTTCGCACATCAAACATTACTCAAATAAAATTTTCTATGAAAAAAAAATTACAATTAAAAAAAACAAAACATAAATAGTTACCTAAGGGTCTGAATTTTTTTAATATGCACGTGAAGAGGCTTTATTACGAACATTTTTTAAATTATAAGCTTGTAAATAGTGATGGACGCAAAACTGAAAAAATGCACCTTTATTTCCAAATAAAATATTGGCGCCATACATTGTCATAGGGACATAATTTAAATTGTGTAATAACCAGGACAAAAGGGCAAATAAAATACATAGGTTTTAATTATGGTAGCATGTATTATTTTAAAGCTATAATGGCCAAAAACTGAGAAATAATGATTTTTTTTCCCATTTTTTCTTAATATTCCTGTGAAAATGCATTTAGAAAAAAATAATTCTTAGCAAAATGTACCACCCAAAGAAAGCCTAATTGGTGGCGAAAAAAACAAGATATTAATCAATTCATTGTGATAATTAGTGATAAAGTTATTGGCGAATGAATGGGAGGTAAAAATTGCTCTGATGCATTAGGTGAAAATACCCGCAGGCTGAAATGGTTAAACAAGTGCAGCCACTTTAAACACTCTTTCAACTGTAAAAAGTGTCGCCACTATTCCCCTCACCACCGTAACAACTATGGCCAGCACCCTCAGTAGCATTAGCTGTCATAATTACCCCTTCCCTCCTAAATGCAAACACCAGACCACCCCCATTCATAAGAGCTGCCAGCCCCATCCGCCCAATAACAAATGTGTCCAATAATCTCCCATTCCTCATTACAAGTGTGGTTACTGTTCTTCCCTCTTCATAACAAGTGTGGCCATCAATATCTGTCCCTCCACATTCATAACAAGTGCAGTAGAGAAGAGTGGCTCCTGAGTCTACTCAAAGCCACAAAACATACAGGAATACTTGGATGGCAACTGTACAGTATATGTGTGAATTCAGACAGCTGCAGTGAAGCGCAGCACACCCAGTGCTGGAGCAGGTTACATTAGGAGTGCAACTACAGAGGTGCAGCCCCTACAACTGCGGGGGGCAGAACTGTGAGGGGGCCCCAACAATACTTTACTCCCCCTGATAAAGGCATCCATCCTTCAGATCAGGTGTTTTTGTAGCTAGACATGTTCTGGGTGTGATGATCCCAATGGCTATACTTGTTATATGACCCTTGTAAGATGGGTCCCCAGGCTGTGAGGGTCACAAGGGTTCAGCAAGGAAAAGGGTCTTAACATTGAGGTATCCCTTCAAAGTTGTGGCTGAGGGCCCCATGATTTATAGCTAGGCCTGTGGTTTACATACTCTATTCTGCTGTACTACTCTGTATTTGGGAGTCAAACGGCAGGTACTGGAGGAGTGCTATACAGAAGATCCTTTATTGGTGGACCTCCAGGCCCACCCACAGTTTTTAAATCATTGTGTGTAGTAATAGTGCCAGGATCTGATTGCTTAAGTATGATACAGGCATATTTGAGCCCTCTGCCCCCCCCCCCCCACCTCCACCCCTCCATGGATATGAGTTGGCATAACAACATATATTCACATGCCTGTACATGGTATAGTGCATGCAGGCCATGGACGCAGATGTAATGTAGCTGAATACACAGTAGAGTGGTGAGATAGCTGGAGACCTGGAGGGAAACCTCACAGCTTGGGAGGGGGAGACCTGAACCAGCCCTAGGAGGTGGGAGACCAGACAGACATGGAGGGGAACCTGAAAGCTTGGGGGGAGACCTGATACCGGCCCTATGGTCAGGTACGTCTTACAGAGCAAAAATACAGTACAACATTGATGGCTGAATAGATCCACTAATTTCCCCAATCTATACATATCATGTGTTCTACCACCCCCCCCCCCCTTCCCCCAAGCGTCACCACTTAATTTAAATAAAAGACCACATCAAGTACCACCTGAGTATCCTATGATTTGGGTATTGCTGTGCCCATGCCTAAGTTCTTATACCTGGAAACCTTATTAAAGCAAATAGCTCTTCAGGGCTAACACTTGGCAGAATGATGCATAAGGCATGGTTTAACATGACATCCAACTCACCTGTGTATCGGTGACAGCAAGACATAGCAGATCATAACAAGTGTTATCAAAAGATTTGTGAAGTCGTGATTGTACAATGTAGTCATATACATAGATCTACTGGGAAAACATTTATTTAAAATGGACCTTAATGTGTACCAGAGACTAATAAATAGAATGAATCGATACTTACCCAGGGCTTCCTCCAGCCCCATAAGCACGTATTAGTCCCTGGGACAGTCACAGGGTTGTCCCTCATCCCTCTGGCAAGATCCAACGGACTTCAGGCAATCCAATATGCTCTATATCCTCCTCAATGTACCTCAATAAAAATGCTCCACATAGCGTAATACTGTCACTTTAATAAAAAATTTTAAAATCAATTGCACTTACAATTTTTACAGCAACATCTCAGCACAGAGTTATTTATCCTGCGGGCTCTCTCCCGCCAAGATGGCCGGCTGGCTTGGGTCTCCCTTCGCCTATGGTGGACTTCCGACCGCGCGCGCTCAGTCAGCTCTGTTTGTTGTATCTGTTCTTACCATAGGTGTGTGCAATCACACAACCAAATTCATCAACCTTTTAACAAGCCTCGTTATCACATGACTCTGGGGAGGGCAACAGATACCTGCCACCAAACAGTAGGTGATTATTAATACATTCAAATCAGTTTTTCAGAATCACTTTTGATTAGCTTTGGTGTTTGGGTTCGGTATAGTAAATTTGAACACATGAATCTTCCCAACCGCCACTTTTCAGCACCTGAACAATTGGACAGGGTCAGGAGGAATTCACTTTTCTGCATGTCATGTTGTGCATCATGTGACTCTGATACATCCTCCTTCCACTTTGGAAGCAGAAAGTATGGAGTCACGTGCAGAGCCACGTCAAGTGCAACAAATTTGAACATCAAGACTACCACAACTTAGGCTTTTGCTCCTGCACATGCAATGTGAAATGTAACGTGAATCACAATTAGTAAAGAAAAGCAATTGTGATTGTGTTTTTCACGGTTCATATGTGACAAGTGAAGTGAATTCTGACACCCAAATATTCTCAACCGCCGCTGTTCAGCACCATAATGAGCAGCCAGGGTCAGGAGGAGTTCACTGGGCATGTCATGCTTCACCTGACTTCATATGCCCTGCGTGTCCTGTAGTATTATGTTGCGCTTCATACAAACTGAAAGGAGGAAGTATCAGAGTCACGTGAAGCACAGCGTGACATGCAAGGCGGAGAACTCCTCCTGACCCTGTCCACTTGCTAAGGTGCTGAACAGCGGCAGTCAGGAGTATTGGGGTGTTTGAATTTGAATTCTAATTGCCACCAGATAGATGATGTCAAAGTAAATCAGTCCAAAGTAAATCAGTTTTTATAAGCATTGGTTGTACTTAATTATTTTAAACTAGGTGACCTAAGCCCGTTTAAAAACGGGCTCTAGGTCTGTGTCGAATCCCCATCCCATCCCCTCTACTCCACTCCCCTCCCACCTCCCCTCTCCTCCCACCTCCCCTCTCCTCCACTCCCCTCCCACTCTCCACCACAGTGTCACCGCGCATGCGCGTACGCCGCCCGCTGACCTGCCGCAGACCTGCCCGCCCGCCCGCTGACCCGCCGCACGCCAGGCCGCTCGCTGACACGCCGCCCACTCAGCTTCCTGGTCCCACTCTATCCCTGTGTAGCGTTGTCCGTGCTGCGCAGTGCGCACATGCGCACAACGGTTCAGCACGGACAACGCTACACAAGGACAGCGCACGGACACAGGGTATGGTTTTAAATTGAATACCCATGCCTTGTAAGTATCAGTATTGGGAAAAATTATATGCTTCTGCCTCCAATAAAATAAACATTTTTTATTGAATCATCAGAACAAGATAAAAACAACTAATATGTTTTGGACCTGACTGGTCCTTAATCATAAATGACTCAGATTATATTGAGAGCAGGTCTAGACTAACTTTTCCCTATTCTGGTTGTGCGTAGGCTTGGTGATCCTGGGATTGTGCATCCCCTACTTCTTGGGCTTCTTTCACATGAGTGGCCGAAGGCGGTGAATTCAGCACTTTGCACTGACAATGAAGAGGCAGCCCCCTCGTGGCGTAACATCTGACACAACATGTTGTTTTTTTGCCCCTGGTTAGCTGCATTGCATGACAAATGAGGAAATACGTGGATGAAATTGCAGCTGAAAGGTGCTTGTGGTCAGCACCTGTGAGGCTGAACTGCAAACCAAACGCACAGTTCAGCCTCTAGTGAAAAAGCCTTAGGCTGCTTTGCAAGTTGAGCAAGTTGAGCAGTGTTCCCTTCATTATAAATGTCAGTACAGTGCATTGCAGAGTCAGCAAATGCTTAGACTGGCAATCAGGAAGATGGAAACAAGGCAAATAGTGAAAGTTGGGTTGGGAGCCAGCAAAGATGCAATGGAAAATAAATGTTTAATAGGCTAGCTAGCTTGCTCTAGGTGTTTAATTTGCATCCTGGATTGCTGGAGCTTGGCAACAGTATAGCCAAGTGCCCTTACAGGTAATTTGTGGCAGGACATGAATTGAGTGCCAGTACTTGTCTGTGTAATAGCTGAACATTGGTGCCCAGTTCAAGTCGTATAACTGGCACTGAGCCATATTATAGCACAGTGCTAGCATTCAAATGAAACACCTGCAAAGAAAAACAATAGGAGGTTAGTATTACCTAGGGTTGGTGGTTGATGATAGGGGATAGATTAGGAGGGTTAAAGTTATTGGATAGGATATGGCAGTGGTTCTCAATATTGTCACAGCATATAACCCTTTATGGAAGATTGTGTTTGCTCTGTACTCCCTTTTGTGAATGACATCATTTCAAACACCCATTGACATATACAGTATATGTATCTCACTAATATTATAAATGGGAAAGTTTTGATGTTTGGATGTTTGTTACTCAATCACGCAACAATGACTGAACGGATTAGAATGAAATTTGGCACACACATAGTACATTACCTGGAATAACACATAGGATACTTTTTATTCCCATAACTAAAAAGTGACAAATACAAATTTCACTGGGAAAATGTAAATTGCAGCCATTCTTACACTGTTAATGGCAGGGTTCTCAAACTTTGCACAATTTGTCACTGGGTGACTGGGATTCATATTCAGAAAAGTGGGTGGAGCCTACAAAAGCCAATCAAAATTTACCTATTGATTTTCAAGGGGAATATTTAATTGCTGTCATTCTTGCACTGTTAATGGCACAAGCCTCAAACCTGGTACAGTTGGTCATTGGGTGACTGGGGTTCAAATCCAGAAAAGGGGGTGGAGCCACAGGCAATCATATTTGTTTCATCTCAATGCAAATTATTGAGGGTTAGAAAAAGTAGGCAGAGCCAACACCAGCCAATTACATACCTAGGCAACACCAGGCCATCAGCTAGGATATATATATATATATATATATATATATATATATATATATATATATATATATATATATATATATATATAATATACAGTTTGTGGACAGGACAAACTAACAAACATAACCTTTGCAGAAGTGCACCTAGAAATCAGTGGCAACCCGTTCTAGCAGCAAATGTTTTGATGAAGCCCCCTCTCTGCAAAGTAAACATTACATCCAAACTACTAGAGATGGCCTGATCAGTTCGCCGGCGGACAGTTTCCAGCAAATGTCCGATGTTCGTGTTCTCGGCAAACTGCAAACATATGGCATGTTCGACCTGCCCCTATACATCACTATGAAGACAAACTTTAACCCCTTTCCTCACAGTCAGCAGACACATGGTAGCCAATCAGCTAGCACCCTGTGAGAAAACACGGAAAAGCCGCCGCATGTGCCAAGAGCAAGGCGGCTGACTCCGCGTTCAACGCGGCGGTTTGCACGCATAGACACGCGTCAGGTAGTATGGTGGAATGCGGAAAAGCCGCCGCATGTCCTGACAGCATAGCAGCTGTTTCCGCGTCCAACGCGGCGGTTTGCATGCAGCAGCGTGCGCTTGGTGTGGCTGGGTCTGTTAGTGCACAAAGGCAGATGGAGAGCTACTCGCGCGGGGGCCTGAACTCAGGACCTTTATTCCAGCAGGGGAAGTGTCAGCTGATCAGGAAGATCAGCTGATTCCTGCAGGACTCATGATTGGCTGAATGGCTCAGGCGGGGCGGCAGAGTCCAGCAACTATATATTCTTCTGCTTGTCAGTTGCTGGTTGTCTGCCATTGCTAACACTTGCGTGAAGGCACTCAGACCATAGTCAGATCCTTACAGTGTGTTTGAACTAGGTGGACCTGGGAATTCACACTTAGCCAGATTCTGTTGATAGCTTAAAGTACTAATTGAATTGTATTATTTGTTAGACCAGTTCCAGGGTGTTGAGATCAAGGCCCTCACACCCAAGATTAGGGAACTGTATTGTCTTTGTGTTATATTCCAGACTAGTTCCAGGGTGTTGATGATCACGGAACTCACACCCAAGACTAGGGAATTGTATTATCATTTATGTTATACTCCAGACTAGTTCCAGGGTGTTGATGATCACGGAACTCACACCCAAGACTAGGCATTGTATATTATCTCTTATGACCTTCTGCTTTCCTGGCCATCCCTCTGCTTTCTGATTCGGTACCACGCATATCTGATATCACGTTGCCAAACCCTGCCTGTCTTGGATACCGAATCAGCCTTCTGTCTTTGTACCTTATTTGTCTGTCTGTTGCCGACCTGGCTAGTCCGACCTCGAGAACTATCTCCTCTGTTTAGAGATAGTTCACAGATCTGTCAGTGACACTCCACCCTTGGTGTCATTTACACTCTGGTCCTTCCTTCACTCAACCTGACTCCCCCCTTTTGGGAGCCTCAGGCCGAGGAAGGAGCCTGTCCTTCAGGCATTATCCCATACTGCCTTGTATCCCCTTTACGGGGACCCTCCTCAAAGTATTACTGTTGCACCAAACACTACACTCTCTCAGGTGTCTAGAGGTTAGCCATATCTGATTATTAACGATTCCGCAGATCCTTAATAATCGGGTATATCTGTATTCTTGGGGATACTGCGGATCGCCAAGGATCAGATTCTCTCTCTGGTTGCTGACACCGATCATTACAGAATGGCAGACCGAACCCAAATGGACGCACTGTATAGCCATGTTGAAGTCCTGACCACCGCGGTAAACCAACTTTCCGCGGCAGTTTTGAACCAACAGACCCAGATATGTCAGATATTTGGAGCTATTCAGGAACTTCAATCAGCTGTGAACTCAGTGCGATCTCCTCTAGTTACGGACATCCGTATGTCCATGCCTGAAAAATTTTCTGGCGACAGATCTGACTTTCGGAACTTTAGAAATAGAGTGTTATCATACTTTGAGTTAAGGCCTAATTCGTCTGGAACCGAGGCACAGAGAATTACGTTCATTAAGACTCTGTTGTCAGGGGATTCCCAGGCCTGGGCATATGGTCTTCCTATTGGGCATCAGGCCCTGACCTCGGTCGATGAATTTTTTAAGGCTATGGCTATGATTTACGATGACCCAGACATTGCCTCGACTTCTGAACGGAAGCTCAGGCTTCTGCGTCAGGGCAAAGGTCCAGTGGAGAATTATGCTGCGGAGTTCAGGAGGTGGGCAGTCTCGGCTAGATGGGACGCATTCGCCCTCCTAGACTGTTTTTTGGCTGGATTGTCAGATACTATTCATGAGGTAATGATAGGCCATCCTGAGCCTGAATCAGTGGATAAGGCAATCTCTTTGGCCATACAGATAGAAAGCCATTTGCGCCACCAGAGGGGAGCAGTTCCTGCAACCGCAGAGAGCCCAGCATAAAAAGGGGGCCCCAACTAATACTTTACTCCCTCTAATAATTGAGTCTATACTGCAGATCAGGTGTTTTTGTGGCTATACGTGTTATGGGTGTGAAAATCATGATGACCACACTTGTTTTATGACCCTCCCAAGAGAGGCCCCAGGCTGTGAGGGTCAGAAGGGTGGGCAAGTAAAAGGGTGTAAATGTTGGTGGAGCCCATCAAAGTTTTTTGCTGGACGGACCTGTGATTTATAATTATGCCCCTGAGAAGGATCATATTTTGCATTGCCTACTTTTGAGCAGCCATCAGCCTCATATTAAAGATCCCAAAGTAGCAAAGTAGTTCTATGAAAGGACTGAGGCACCACTGCTGGGAACTGGGGCTCTTTGCCCAAATGCTCTAATGATGCTGCTGCTCACTACAGGGTCAGTTGGAGACTGTTGTGCAGCAACAATACTGTGCATTGCACTAATTGTGCAACACGTGATATAAGTACCGGTTTACTTCCACCAGACCGCTTCTTAACTGCTCAATGACCGTGTCACGCTGACGGGCGTTAACACGTCAGCAGCCCCAAGGCCCCCTAACACCAATTGGCCTAAAGTCCTGGGGCGGGGTTTTGCAGAAGATTGCGCGCCTTTTCGTCATCAGTCTTCCAGCGGAAGTCGCCATCTAATAACACTGTACAGAGCTACGATCTAAGGCAGCGCTGTACTGGGGACAGCCATGTTACAAGGCTGTCCCCCTGGGAGGCAGGAAAGCAATTGGCTCTAATAAGCTAATGTCTATGAGAGCCGATCACATTGATTGGCAGGCGGGGGGAGGGATACAAAAATATAAAAAAAACAGTAATATTTATTACAAAATAAAACAAATAAAAAAAAACATCCCAGGGGGGATCAGAGCCCACCAACAGAAAGCTCTGTTGGTGAACAGAAAAAGGGGAGGGGGAATCACTTTTGTGCTGAGTTTTACGGCCCTGCAGCGAGGCCTTAAAGCTGCAGTGGCCTAATTGGTAAAAAATAGCCTGATCACTAGGTGGGTGTAAGCCAAGTGGTTAAAGGACCACTTTAACCACTTTACCCCCACGCATACGGATTTCTCCGTCCCTTTTTTACCCCCTAAAAAACCAGGGACGGAGAAATCCGTACCTTCCGCGCTCCCGCCGCTGCCCGCGCTCCCGCCGCTCGTGCGCGCGCACCCGCCGCTCGTGCACGCCGCCGCCCGCTCGCCCGGAGATCAATGAACGGGAGAATCCATTCCCGTTCGTTGATCTAAGCCCCCGCAATGATCTGCTGCTTCTTTCAGAAACAGCGAGATCATTGTGAGTCTCCCAGCCTCCTACTGCTTCCTGTAAGCGTCCTTCCGGACTCTTTACAGGTCGCATGTAAACAAACACTCTGTGGCCATCTTGTGGCCAAATAGTAAACTACACCCTAAAAGCATTTTACATATACAAACATTACATTTACACAATAATTTAACTTAAATTTTTATTTTTTTTTGTAATTAAAAAAAAAAATACAATAAAAAAAACATAAATAGTTACCTTAGGGACTGAACTTTTTAAATGTTTCTGTCAAGAGGGTATAACACTGTTACTTTATAAACTGCGGGCTTGTAATTAGGGATGGATGCAAAACTGAAAAATATGCACCTTTATTTCCAAATAAAATATTGTCGCCAAACATTGTGATAGGGACATAATTTAAATGGTTTTATAACCGGGACAAATGGGTTAATACATTTCATGGGTTTTAATTACAGTAGCATGCTTTATTTAAAAACTATAATGGCCAAAAACTGAAAAATAAAAATTTTTTCCCACATTTTTTCCTATTTTCCCATTAAAACACATTTAGAATAAAATAATTCTTGGCATAATGTCCCACCTAAAGAAAGCCTAATTGGTGGCGAAAAAAACAAGATATAGTTCATTTCATTGGGATAAGTAATAATAAAGTTATAGACGAATGAATGGAAGGAGCGCTGAAAGGTGAAAATTGCTCTGGTGGTCAGGGGGTAAAACCCCTCAGTGGTGAAGTGGTTAATATCTTAAAATTTAAAAAATATATAAACACATACAAATAAAAAGTAAGTTTCTTCCTGAGTAAAATGAGTCATAAATTAATTTTCTTTTATGCTGCAGTCACTTACAGTAAGTAGTAGAAATCTGACATTATCGACTGGTTTTGGGCTAGTCCATCTCTCCATAGGGGATTCTCAGCATGGCCTTTATTCTTTATAAAGACACGCCTTGAAAAAGATTTATAGATAGATGCTGGCCAGCCTCCCTGCTCATGGTACACTTTTTTGGCAGTTGGAAGGAGCAAGTGCCATTCACTAAGTGCTTTTGAAAATAAAGAAATCCCTGAGAATCCCCCATGAGGAGATGGGCTAGTCCAAAACCTGTCAGTTCTGTCAGATTTCTACCAATTACTGTAAGTGACAGCAAGATAGGAGAAAAGTAATGTATGACTCATTTTACTCTTGGAGGAATACACTTCTTATCTATATATGTTTACTTACATTTTAAATTTTACAGTTTTTCACAACAGTGGTCCACTTCAGCCTCCAGTCGTTTTTTATCTTATGCATCCGAGCAATTTTCACCTCCCATTAATTTGCCAATAAGTTTATCACTACTTATCACAATTAATTGATCTATATGTTGTTTTTTCCACCACTAATTAGACTTTCTTTGGGTGGTACATTTTGCTAAGAATTATTTTTTTCTAAATGCATTTTAACAGGAATATTAAGAAAAAAAATGGAAAAAAATCATTATTTCTCAGTTTTAGGCCATTATAGCTTTAAAATAATACATGCTACCATTGTATTTTATTTGCCCATTTGTCCCCGTTATTACACCATTTAAATTATGTCCCTATCACAATGTATGGCGCCAATATTTTATTTAGAAGTAAAGCTGCATTTTTTTTCAGTTTTGCGTCCATCACTATTTCCAAGCTTATCATTTTAAAAAAAATAATAGTAATATACCCTCTTCTCATGCATATTAAAAAAGTTCAGACCCTTAGGTAACTATTTATGTGTTTGTTTGTTTTTACTGTAATTTTCTTTTTAATTAAAAACATTTATTTGGGTATTTTTTGGAGTGTGGGGGTAAACAGTTCATTTTAAATGTAATAAATTGTATTTATTCAAAAAAAAAGTATGTAAATGTAGTTTTACTATTTGGCCACAAGATGGCCACAGTCCAATAATAGTTTTTTAGTCCTGTAAGCAAGTGCTCTCACTTACAGGAAGTGAAGGCAGGACACGAAACGTTTCTTTTCTTTAACCACTTAAGCCCATAGGGTTGTTCAATTTTTTTCAGCTGAGCAACTTTCAACTCCCATTTATTTGCCAATAACTTTATCCCTACTTATCACACTTAAATGATCTATATCTTATTTTTTACAGCCATCATTTAGGCTTTTTTTTGGAGGGTACATTTTGCTAAGAATTATTTTATTCTAAATCAATTTTAACAGAAAGATTAACCACTTGAGGACCACAGTAATTAACCCCCCTAAAGACCAGGCCTTTTTTTGTGAAAATGGCCACTGCAGCTTTAAGGCCAAGCTGCAGGGCCGAACAACACAGCACACACGAGTGATTCCTCCCCCCCCCTTTTCTCCCCACCAACAGAAATTTCTGTTGGTGGGGTCTGATCACCCCCCAGACGTTTGTTTATTTGTTTTTTATGATTTATTTGTTTATTTTTGAATAAAAATGTACTGCTTTTTTAAATATTCATAAATCCCCCCTCCCTCCCCCCACCAGCCAATCAGTGTGATCGGCTGTCATAGGCTTCAGCCTATGACAGCGGATCACTCCCGCAGTTACAGAGGGGACAGCCGTGTGACAGTGTTGATATTACATACTATTGTGTATGGAATGATTATCTTTTCAAACAGATATAATGGCTTGGAGTTTTATGGGATGTTTTATGTGTTTTTGATTTTTTGGATGTCCTTTGGGTGCACAATAATTTGTGATTGATCATTGTTTAATAAAGATCAGTGTATATATTTTGAACCTTATGAGTGGTGCTTGTTCCTGTGTTTCTTTCTCTTTGCTTGGCTATGAATCATATCAACCCTAGCACACTCCGTATATTTACAGGTGTTGCGGATAAACCGTGTTTGCAACAGGCAAACGTAGTTCAGGGTGCAAATATTTTCTGTCACAAATCAGATTTACATCTTGCAGGGTGGATTGTAGGTATAGGGGTCACTGAGAAAACATCATCATTTTAATATATTTGAATCAACTTTATTTGCTGAACAAATGTGTGTTAATGTGAACCTCAAGTTGGGTGTATGACACGGTCATGAGCCGTTTCTGAAGAGGTTAACATGTCCTTTGTACATAATAAGCTAAGAACAATTCATGCTAAAAATAATACCTGGTTCTCTTCCTCAAATTATACATGACAAATATGCAATCAAAGCATCAACACTGTCCTATTTTCTTCCAGCACTTAAATTTAGTGTTTGTAGCCTGGTTAAGTAAGCATGAAAGAGTGAGAGGCTCACAGCATAGAATAAACTAACATTAAACAAGCGCACAAAGCGGCCTCTTTGTCATGTGCTGACAATATATTCTGCTCAGAAACTAAATGGACTAAGAGGTAAGACTAAATGATCAAAGTGCTTCGTGATCATGTTTATAAAAACAGCCCCCAAGCTCTTTTGTAGTAATTCACTGATTTTCAAACCAACTTTAAAGGTATCTGCTTTGATATTGTTCTATGGTTCAAATAATGGAATATCTTGTTGTTGTTCTCTTGTTTGTAAATGGATAACTTGGGATAATGACGAGCAAAGAGATGATACAATGCCCTCACATCAAAAACATGTAAGAATGATGCTATTTACAAGCTTCAATCAATGGCAGTGATATTGTGAAGTCACATAATGTGCAGGCTTGGTGTGAATCACAACACAGGGAGATTCACAGTCAGCAATATAAATAGATCCGACAAAATAAACTGTAATGATTTACAAAGAAATTCTTCAATGTGTATTTTAATGGATATCTAAGCTATACGGAGGAAGGCTTACAGGCGTTGAACAATCACAATCTTAAAGAGAGAAATAAGTATTATTAGGTTACTTAGGTTTAGAATAAAAAAAAAAAATCAATAATGTTTAAATATTGTATATCTTCATGTTTTTTGTGTAGAGAGCCACCTGCAGGGTTGTCTATGAAGCTTTTGTAAGACGCCACATTCCATTAGACTAGACCTTTCTCGACTGAAATGCTCATTTTGAATCATTTCAGCCATAAGTCTGATGTCCACACAGTAATCCCCTCTTTAGAATCTGACGAATAGCCATTGACCAGGCTGGATTGCTTCCATAGATTGGCTTGTTCTTAACTGCTACGGCAAGTTTCCTTTTTCTACAGCCCTCAGTGACTGCATAGTGTACTGGTTAAGGTCTCTGCCTCTGACACAGGTAACCTGGGTTCAAGTTGTGACTCTTCCTGTTCAGTAAGCCAGCACCTATTCAGTAAGGAGTCCTTGGGCTCGACTCCCCAACACGTCTACTGAGCGTGCCCTAGTGGCTGCAGCTCAAGCGCTTTGAGTCCACCAGGAGAAAAGTGCAAAAATGTTATATGTGTTGTGTTTTCATAGGGTGATACATGCAGTTTAACTATACGGAGGAAGGCTTCCAGGCATTACACAATCACATTCTTAAAGAAAGAAATAAGTATTCTTATGTTATTTATTAGGTTACTTAGGTTTAGAATAAAAAAATATATATTTTTAAAATGATTTTTAAATAATGTATATCTATTCTTTGTGTTATTTGTGTAGAGAGCCATCTGCAGGGTTGTCTGTGAAGCTTTTGTAAGACACCACATTCCATTAGACTAGACCTTTCTCAACTGAAATGCTCATTTTGAATCATTTCAGCTATAAGTCTGATGTCCACACAGTAATCCCCTCTTTAGAATCTGACGAATAGCCATTGACCAGGCTGGATTGCTTCCATAGATTGGCTTGTTCTTAACTGCTATGGCAAAGAAAGAAAGAAAGAAAGAAAGAAAGAAAGAAAGAAAGAAAGAAAGAAAGAAAGAAAGAAAGAAAGAAAGAAAGAAAGAAAGAAAGAAAGAAAGAAAGAAAGAAAGAAAGAAAGAAAGAAATACAATACAAATTTAAAAAAAAAATTGCATTTTAAGTAGTTTATCATTAATAGAAAACAAAGGAAGACTTGGTTAAAACTGTTTAACCTCCTTGCCGATTATCCCGAACACAGTTCGGGGTAACCTGCGCAGGAGGATTTCTCAGGCCCCCCTGGGCCGATTTGCATAATTTTTTTTTTGTTACAAGCAGCTAGCACTTTGCTAGCTGCTTGTAACTTCCGATCGCCGCCGCTCGCCGCCGATCCGCCGCAATCCGCCGCGCCGAGTCGCTCCCCACCGCCCCAGACCCCTGCGCTGCCTGGCCAATCAGTGCCAGGCAGCGTTGAGGGGCGGATCGGGATTCCCTATGACGTCCCGACGTCCATGACGTCGGTGACGTCATCCCACCCGGTCGCCATGGCCGGGGAAGCCCTGCAGGATATCCCGTTCTGAACAGGATTTCCTGCTTACTCTGAACGCCGAAGGCAATCGGAGTGGGTGGGGGGATGCCGCCGCTCAGCGGCTATCATGTAGCAAGCCCTAGGCTCGCTACATGATTTTAAAAAAAAACCTCCTGTGCTGCCTCCTTGCCGGAGGAATTGAACCGGCAAGGAGGTTAATAGCACTACATGTATTTCTGTGTCTCTGTTAAGAAATAATCACCCAAAGTATTCACCTACTCCTACCCCATGTGCTTCTATTTACAAGCCATTTTAAAACATTGTTTATGGGATTGCCCAATTATTCAAAGCTACTGAAAGAAAGTAATACAATGCATCAAAGAAAGCAGAAATGTTTCTAGACCCAGGTATACCTCTGTATAGCTGCAAGCATCAAGTTAATCACAGAATTTTTCTATGAATAGGAAGATGCAGAAAACAAGAAAGAAAAACAAAGAAACGTACAAAAAGGAGACAACAAAAACAAATGTAATATGTCATAAAAGTATAACATACTTTATCAGCTTTTAACTTTTAATACATAAAGATAAAATAAAGATTTAAAGATGCACTAGGCATAATTAAAATTCACTAAATTAAGATGATTCTCTAAATTAGCCCTCATTAGCAACTGAATTAGGCTAGGTTGAATTATGTTTCTATTATGTTATAAATGTTTTTCAATAATGTATTTGTGATATATAACTTTAGAGGTGTGTTGCCAGTGTTATTATTCCTCCACAGAGATTGACCTAAAGCAGGGGTAGGGAACCTATGGCTCGGGAGCCATATGCGGCTCTTTTGATGGCTGCATCTGGCTCACAGACAAATCAGTAAGGGTTGATTCACTAAGCTACACAGCTCAAGCAGTGCAACTTAGTGTGGCAGCGCAAGTGAAATTTTCAAAGTAGGCACACTACTGCTGTAGCATGCACTACTAACTTACTCACGCTACCCCCAAAACACAGCTGCTCCAATTGTCCTACTTTGGACCCTGTCAGGTCCAGTGACTTTGTAGGACGAGATCTCTGCACTTTGATTGGTGCAGGGATCTCGTCCTACAAAGTGAATCAACCCCCAAGTCATCTAATATTTGTACAAGCTGTTAGTTGGTATTTCTCCTGTCTGGCTCTCTGGGAAATTGCTTATGTTGCTGAAACCCAAGAGAAGCTGAAGACGTGTCTGACACTTCCGCTGCCCGGTGAATAAACTGTATACACATCGCCGTAGCAAAAGGGACATGAGCACTCTGCTGCGCATGCGCACTGTCCCAGTTTGAAACATATTGTATGGCTCTCAGGGAAATACATTTTAAAATATGTGGCGTTTATGGCTCTCTCAGCCAAAAAGGTTCCTGACACCTGACCTAAAGGTTCAAGGTTTTAATACAACACTTTAGAAACCTCTAATTCTTTTAGGAATAGTCTTTCTCTTGCAATCATGTTGTTGCCTGGAAGTGTAGCTATGCAGATCAGTTTTTGCAGTTTTGTGACTTATGATAGTCTGGATGATAAACTTTTACTTTAACACATAACACCTGTGTCTCATTCCTGATAACTAGCCAGCATATACAATCTGGACACACCTTCCCATTTGCCTTCATACTGAGCCCAACCAGGTTGCCAATTCATTGTTGGTTCCAAGCTCTGATCATTTGTCTCTCGATTTCCTCTATGGAAGAAAGTGACTGGCAGAGCAAAATTTAAAGGGCCCTCAGTACAAAACTCACAGAGAGCCAGTGGACGCACACAACACTTAAAGAAATTACATAAAATTGTTGGTTCCACCTATCCATGTGGGTAAGCGCCTCATCATTAAGGGGTCTAAACAATATCACATTCTATGCATACAGTGAGCATATCCATTATTAGACACATATATGATGAGAGCAGATTTACCTGAAGTAATCAGCGAGGCCCAAGCCCCAAGACCTTGTAGGTTGCAATTACACATCAGGAAGGAACACCAGCAAAGAACCCCTGTGCCAATGTACTCACCATATCAAACACAGTAAAAATTGTATTTTTATGACTGATGTGTAACGATCGGTGTAGCACAGAGAGGATCTGATTACCGGTGATCTGCAGTATCACTGGGAATACAGATATATACCAGATTATAGATGATCTGCAGTATCACCGATAATCCGATATACAAACTAACCTCTGGACACCTGAGTAGAGTGTTTGGTGCAAACAGTAATAAATGGGAGGACTGGGCCTCAGAGCAGTAAGGAGTACTGCCCAATTCCTTCTGGACTCTCCCGGAGGGAGGAGTCAGGCTGAGAGAAGGAACAACAGAACGAGAGTGACACTCAAGAGGGAGTGTCACTATCAGGACTGGGAACCGCCTCTAATAGTAAGGTCGGTTCTCGAAGTCGGACAAACCAGGTCGTAACCACACGGACAGATAAAGTACAGATTCAGAAGGCAGAGGCGAAGTTTAAAGTACAGGCAGGGTTCGGCAACAGGGTATCAGAAATATCGAGGTACAAAATCAGAAGGCAGATGCAGAGTCTAAAGACGAGCCGGGGTTCGGCAACAGAGTATCAGAATGACAAAGTACAGGATCAGAGTTCAGGAGAATGGTCAGGCAGGCAGAAGGTCATAACAGATAATCACAATCAAACTAGTACTTTAAACTATCAACAAATCTAGCTAAGTGTAGGATTACAGCTCCAGCTGGTCCCGGCACACTTTCGGATCTGACTCAGGTCTGCGTGCTACCACGTAGTGATCGCAACGCCAGACAACCAGCAACTGAACAGCCAGCAGTATATATACCAGAACACTCTCCAGGCCCCTCCCTAATTGCTGGACCAATGAAAGTTGTGGAAAATGTCAGCTGACCAGCCTGGTCAGCTGACTCACTTCTGGCTGTTATATAAGCTCTGCCTCTGCGCGCGCGCGCGTGTCACTCTGAATCTTGGTGGACTATCAGTCCCAGCCACACCAGTACTGTCTAGTAATGTATCCATCGGACCGAGCGTGGGAGCCGCCGCACCACTCACTACACCAGCGGCGGCTTCCCCACGCTCAGCCCCCTTGTCAGGGACACTGCCATGCGGCAAGTCCGCCGCCTCCAATGCGGATTCCGCCGCACCCAATGCGGATTCCGCCGCTCTGCCTATGCGGCATGCAGCGGTTTTTCCGCGTTGTGACGCCATGCTGGACGCGGAAACAGCCGCCTCACCCTGAGAAGCGGCGGCTTTTCCACGTTTCTTCACATGATGACTGGCATATGGCTGATGACTAGCATATGAAGAGTTTTTAAGGATAATCAGCAACACATAGAGCAAAATTTAAAGGGATCCCGGCTCAAAACTCTGTGTTAGGTGTATCTACTGGCTTTCTGTTAATTTTGAACTAAAGTCCCTTTAAATTTTGTTCTGTATGCTTCTGGCCAGCCTTTTGAACTCCTCACTTGCTAGTCATCAGCGTGATAGATAGCTGGACTACCAGAACCTACTCCCGCTCTTTCTTTATACACCTTCCCCTGAGGGAACTGACTCTCAGTCCACCCCTAGCCATCATTCCCATGTTCTGATTGGTCAGCCAGGTCACATAATGTTTTAAACATCACGTGACCAAAATGAGCTGGGATCCAAGAAAAGAGAAAACATTGCGGCACTTTGATCACTTTTGACCAGTAAAACTTCTGCCTCTTTATGAATAGGTCAGAGTTTATATTGCCCACGGCTGTGCCATGCACTTATAATGGACAGTCTTAAAGTAGCAATTCCTTACTGCTTTAAAAATAGGCCCCTTAATTGTTTTTCTATGACAAATTTTTGTGAAATCCACATATTCCATTCCCAGTAGATTCCAATTTTTCTGTATACTTTCTGACACAAAATTGTTTATAAAAAGGAAAAGGCTGCTAATGGAAATGCAGGGCGTAGCATATAAAATATGAAAATCAGCTTTCCTAAAGCAGAAATGTTTCTGGACTGCCAACATAATATTTGAGCAAGAAATAAATGTGCAGGTGCAAAAAGGAAACCAAAGCCAAATTAAAGTAATAAAAAATAATAAAACCTAGAGGTTCTTGTGAACAGGCTTACAGTTTAATTTGGGAAGTTAGTCAAAATTATTATAGTTAAAAAGTATTGAAACTTCATCATAAAATGATATAAGTAGACCAGTATGAAATGGCACACATTCAAACCACTTAAAACCAATATTTACAAAATAAAGCAAACATGATTATAAAATATGAACATGTTATGCTTTGATATTTCCTGTTCATAAATATGTTTTTTTATATATATATATTTTTTTTCAATAATCCTGCCCAGAGACCTCACAAGTTTGTGCATCAATAAAAAGAGGGAGATTAAATAAATGTAAGTGATTTTGTACTCTAGTCTTACTTTTTCGAAAATAGGTAGTAAGTTCAACCATATGTTGGTAGCTGGCCTTGTTCATACTTTTATGTTCCTGCATAGCTGAATGGTACCCCTAAGTGAGTTTGACTAACCTAAAGATTGCTGGTCCAAAGGAAGGTAATATGGATCTTTAAGGCACGCCTGAGCTGCAGATATTAAACACCACATACAGTAAAAATACTTACCGTATATCCTTGAATACAAGGTCGCCCTAGTGTATACGTTGACTCCAATATTTGACCCTCTTAAGCTATAATTTTATTTTGACTCAAGTATAAGACTACCCAGCAAACTTAATGGCTTTACTTGGGGATCAGGAAAAATTAACAGCTGCATTTGGCGACCAGGAGGGGTTAATGACAGCACTGTATACAGTATTGCAGCCATTAACCCCTTCTGTCCCTTAAGTGCAGCCAATAAATCCACCAGGCCCCCCAAAGTGCAGCAGTTATTGATCCCCCTTCCTGCAGCCCAGTATTTTTTCCCCTGCCCCTTTCCTTGTTAATTGTCCAGACCTGTGTTTTGTTGGCATTTTCTTTATCAAGAAAGTGTCACTTACCACTGGGTAAATTGCTGCAATTTGGAATGTCACTAATAGTACACACATTACTCAGTGTGCTCGTGACTCGTGTATGTAAGTAAGTCGACCCCTATACTTTAATTTAGGGCGTCTGACCTAAATTTCTAGACTTATAGGCGAGTATATACAGTACCCATAAATACCCATGTGTGTTGGCAGCTTTGAAAAAAAAGGCCATGCAGCTCCCCAGGTTTTGCTGCAATCCAGTAGTGGAAAATCCGATATATACCGGTACTCCTGTAACCCTATTCTCTGGCCTTTTCACCAAAGCAGAGGATGAAGCAAGGTGCTGATGGAGGGTAGCAGGGTCTTGATCATCAATTCTATTGCTTAGTAAGGGGAAAACCCTAAGGTTAAGGCTGTTGCCTTGGATACAGGCTCTAAGGCTTTGACCAGGATTTGAAACCTCTCTCAAGCCAATATGTAAAACAGTAAGGAGTCTTTGGGCAAGGCCCTGTAATGATCCTGGTCACGTTTGGTGTGCACCCTTAGTGGCTGCAGTCCTGATGCGCTTTAGGGCTGGTTCATACGGGCTTCTCCCCGGCTTCCAGCGGTGCCTCGTTCGGTAGCATCACGTTCGAGCTTTCTGCGAACTTTCGGCGGCATCCCTTCGCAATCAGCGTTTTTTTATCCCCCAGAGGGACATGAAGACACGGTGGTAGTTGCCCCTGGATGCTGCATGTAGCGTCCAAGGTTGCCTGAAAAGCCGCGTTCACGCAAAGCTGGTAAAAGCCAGATATAAACGCTCCCATTCACTTGAATGGCAGAGTTTAACTTCGAGTCCCAGATGCCAGCGGTAAATGCCTGCCAAGCTTCCATGTGAGCCAGCCCTTACTCTGCCAGGAGAAAACCATGATATAAATGTTATTTGTCTTGTCTTGTCTTTAAAGCACTTCTGCTGTGCACTCATGATTACTTTACTCCTCCTTCTGTTCTGTGTTCCTTTTCCTTCTCTTGCATCTCTACTATTCCTATGTTCCCATTATACGATTGTTCTGTACACTTGCTTCCCTTTCATGTTTGTTCTACCTTGCACCTTGGGTCTACTCCACCCACCCTCTCATCTGTCCCCCAGCACTGTGCTTCCAGACTCCTTCATTTCTTCTACTAGCTCTGGCTCCCCCTGTCCATCATTTGATATGTTCCTTTTAGTCTACAACTGCCCTTTTCTCACAGGGGCAAAAATAATCATATTGTGCTTAATTGTATGTCTAGTCTCTGCCGTGTTTATCTCCTTATGCCAATGGAAAGGATTAATGACAGAAGAAAGGTCACTATGATTGCAGAAAATATTATTTTCTTTGTCATCTCAGAGAGGTTGGAGGTATAGTTTTTGGGAGGGATACTTGTGTCATCTTGCCGGTCACTAGCTTCTATCTTCCTCAGCCAAAGCAGGCATATTTTTATTGAAGCAGGTTAAAAGGGTGCAGGAGCCCTTGCGGAAAAAACGGCACCGCCATAGGCACCTATGTTGAAAGCTGCATTTAGCGACATTGGGGGAACTTTGGGCACATGGTGGCTTCCTTTATCAGGTGCTTCGGGGCGCCCAATTTTACCATGTTTGCCGCAAAATGCGGCTTCCACAAATCCGTGATATGCGGCTATTAAGGTAAATTGGACCAGCAAGAGGGGACATTTTTTTTCAGTAAAGGCTTGTGGAAAAAAAATGGCTTGCAGATGCCTATATTGCAGAATTGAATAGCGTGCACTGAGCGAGCGCTATGCAATGCTGTAATATATGTATCTGCAAGTAATTTTTTTTTCTCCTTAAGCCTATTCAGAATAAAAGTCCCCTCCTGTCAGTAATCGTTTGTCTCCGGGTGCCCAAATTAACCTTCATAGCCCCATATTGTGGCTTTGCGGCAGAGGGGGGTTTCGGTTTTGGAACCCCCGGGGGGGGGGGGGGATAGGGCTAGGCACCATCAGGGGAAGGGTTAGGCACCACCGGGGGAGGGGAGGTTAAGGTTAGGCACTGGGTGGTTTAGGGTTAGGTACCACCAGGGGGAATTTTGGGGTTAGGCACAATCAGGGGGGTATTAGTGTTAGGGGAGGGTTCTGTGTCAGAGTAGGGCTGGGTTTAGCAATATTAAAATATCGGTACATAATACCGATATTTTACTATTGATACTATTGATATTTAGATATTAGAATATCATTAATTTTAGCAAGATTCCCGATTCCCGGCAAGAACCCGGTTCCCTTTTTCCCCACACGCCTTTTTTACATGTATGCTATTTTTATGAGTCTTCAAGGTGCCATTTCAGATATGTGCAGAAAGTACAGTACTTACTCAATGAACAATAAGAGAGCCTCCTTAGTACAAAAAGGCCAAATGTCTATGAGATATGCGTTTTATCAGTTATGGAAAGCATGCTTGCACTGCAGCTGTAACTGGCTGACCTTCTTTTGTAATATTTGGCTTTGATTTTAATATAAACCATTAGTACAGGCAAACAAAAAACCTCCTGCAGTCTTTGTCTGCTGAAGAACCATTATATTGGCCATAACAACTCAAATGATGGTAGTAAAATGCAAACCTATCATTTCACGGAAAAGAGAAAAGTTCAGATAGAAGGCCATGGGGCTTATTCACTAACTAATGGTAAAACATATGTGCGTACTTGCCATAACAGGCATTGTACAAGCAATGTAATGTTCTATGCATGTCGCAATTGCGTATCGCTTGGTAACATTTATGTACACTGTCTATGCACATAAATGTAACCGTTATTAAATGAACAGACCCCCCCATATGTCTGAATTCTGACCGTTTTAGATTGAAGCAAACGATGGACAGTAAGATGCTAATCATTTTGACTTGATGCATATTTTATGTTCATTTTAGGCAAATGTAGGGAGTTTGGAACTGAAACGATCAAATGCAGTAATTAATCGTTTTGACTGGTCTATTTACAAGCTGTGTAAGGCCCGGTTCACATTAGCGGTTGTTTGCCAAACGGACCGGATGACCTGACCGGATCCGGACCGGATCCGGATCGGAACCGTACGGTTCTGATCCGGATCCGATCCGGATCCGGTCAGGTTGCATCAGGTGGTAATCAGGATGCGATCCGGATCCGTTTGGCAAAGTTAACGTAAAAAAAAAATAAAATGTTGGGGTCTGGGAGGTCAGCAGAAGGGGGACCTGTGGAATCAGGCCCTCTGCTGTTTAGCACTCACCTCCACCTCCGACATGCTGCCAACATCCTGCCAACACCTCCAGCTCGTGCTGCTCCACTCCAAAATGCTTGCCCAGGTGTCCCCAGCCAATATCGCCGCAAAAATCCGCATAGGAAGTGGGGTAGAACATCCGGATTTCTCAGCCAGTGTGTTGTGCGGCCTCCGGTTCCCATTTGTTTGTATTGGCCGGATGGTGCAGTCCGGCTCCGCCCCGGATACGGCTGCCGGAGGGGCCGGATGAAAAAATAGCGCATGTTGGAACGGAGGCCGGAGTCCGGATCCGGCCTGGATCCGGTCCGGCTCCGGTTCTGCAGAACGGACCCATGTGAACGGACGCATAGGCTTTAATTGCTATGCCGTGCGTCCGTTCCGTCCGTTCTGCAGGCGGTGCGGCTCCGGCACGGCGATTCCGGAGGGCCACCGCAAGTGTGAACCGGGCCTAAATTTGCAGTAGATTAACAAAAAATTGGCAACAACTCAAAATTATTAGCATCTCATTGTTCATCTCTACATGAAACAAGTCAATTTAACAACTTCACATTTCTAAGTTATTTTATATTACTGACAAATCAGTTTTATTGGCGTGCATGAAATAAAGGCGCAACGAAAAAAGGGCGCAGCTGGATAACAAATTAGCGCGGCTGGGTAAAGAAATCTCATGAACGAAAAAGATCATTTTCAAGTGGGAGGGAAGTGAAACCAAAATCATGTAACTGATAAGTACCATTTTAAAACTGACGGGAGATCGAAATGAAAATATATTTACTTTAAAAAAACATTACATAATTCAAGAATACAGCTTAACCTAATCCTACTCTCACAAAGAACCCTCCACTGGTGGTGCCTAACCCTAACCACCCCCCCCCCCCCCTCACAAACACCCTTACTGTATGTAATGCTATGGAGGATTTTTTGAAAATCTTATCCCTCAAGTGGGATCACACCCATAGCATTGTATTAGCAAGGGCTTTTCAAATCACAACTGCTTAGAAAAGCACTGCTAGTGGGTTCCAGGCCAGTGGGAGGATTGCAGCAGAAAGAGATGCAGCAACAAGATTGAGTCCAGCACATTAGAACTCAAGGGAGGATCTTCAATGCCACAGCACGCAGCCTGGCCAGTGCTGTGTGCTGTGGGCAAGGGCTATGCTTAGGCTGTGACTGGGGCAAGGACTATGCTTAGGCTGGGTTGCTTTACAACAGTTGAAAGAAAAGAGCTTCTGAACTACTTATACTGAACACACTGTGTATTTAGTATCTATTTGAGCTATCTGAGTCACAGGAATGGATGAGCACAATGTGAAATCTTTTAGCAGATCATGCAGCTTGTTAGTCTATTTAACTAGTTGCCTGTAGTCCAGATATGCTAGTGAAAACTACATTGCATGCCAGTGACTTAGCACAACAGGTCCTCCTGCATAACTGGAGAAAGCAAGTAGTGAAGTAATGCAAGTGGTGGTTAAATGATTGCAACGCCAAGAGACATAGCAAGGTTCCGGTATTTAAAGTATACCTGTAAGGAAAAAAGAAAAAGAAAGATACTTAACGCAGTAGAGCTAAGTCTCTGGATAGTCCAGAGGCTTCCCTATTTAAACCCACCAATCCAGTGCTGGGACCCTCTGAACAAATTCAACAAGAGCTTGTAGTATATGTTCTTTTGTCTACACTCCTGTTCGTGCATGAGCAGCTGTGTGCTACTGCACAGGCACAGACCATACTCATGCATGACCGTGCTCATACACAGACAGGAGCCAGTGCTTTAACTAAGAAGCTAAGGGCCCCAGTGCAGGTTTTAAATTGCCCCCCCAAGCACTCTATACATAACAATAGATGGCTGCCAAGAACAAGCACAGTGTCAGAGGTGCAAGAAGGGGATGGGGAACAGTTTGATGATAACCACTATTCAAAGCATCTATAGAGGTGATTATTGCCAGCACAGGACCAATAAAGAGCTAATACTACAGTTGAGAGAGGGCCCCTCTGCTGGGCCAAGGGCCCCGATGCAGTCGCAACCTCTGCACCCCCTATTGCTATGCCACTGACAGGAGCGCAGAAGTAAAAAAAAAAATAGAGGGTCTCAGCCAGCAACGTTGGGGTCACGGAGGACACAGGAAGCCTCTGAACCATGCAGTGGCTTCCCACTACTTTGGTAAGTACCTAACTTTAGTTTTTTTTTCTCTCACCGGTTTACTTTTAAATTTACCTAATTTTACCTTTTTTGTTTTCCTGTCACAGGTTTACTTTAAACATCAGACCCTGGTTAACTGTTGAAAGCAATTTGTAAAGGTAACCTAGGAGCAGTTTTTAGTTTTAGAATATGTGTTATATGAGTTTCATAATGTTATTCTTATAGCTTTAATGCAAGATAATTCAAATATTTTGTTAGGTTTAGTTGCCCTTTTACTCCAGTAATCAATGGCTATGGTGAGGTCTTCAAAAGCAAAAGGGCAGAGCTGAAATGTTGATGTCACAATTCACGTGGCAATGCTGTAAGTAAAGCAAGACAATAGCAGCAGAACAATATCTCTTACAATATCAGTCCTGTTTTGTTTTACTCTTGTTGTTCAAGACCATTTCACCCTTTCACTGGCTATTGTTGCTTGCTGAAACCGTGCACCTGTGTATCCAACTGACCATTATCCCTCCATAAGATACAGATCTGCTGGTTTCTGTTTGGATTTGCTCTATGAAAAGAGAAAGGAATTTGCTAAAGCACACACAGTTGTGTTTTAGAAATGAATTTTGTAAAGTGTGTATACGCCAATGGAATACATTACATTACAAAGATATCCACTGTGTGCATGAAAAAGATAAACGCGCATTTTGAAACATGCAGATATTTACAATAGCATTCCTTCAAGGGAGAAAATACATACCGGTAGATTAAAAAAACAACAACAAATGATATACTGTATACACACGTTTTAATTTTATTTGCTGGAAGGGTAGACATATTTGTTAATAACATGTATGTAGTGTACTTTTGGCTCAGTAAGCCAGATCTGCTCATTAAGTAGTGTAATCAAAAGGAGACTCCACACAGGGGCATAACAACAGCCCCAACGACCCTCATTGTCCCAGGGGGAGGGGTACTCCTGTACGTAATGAAGAACGACAGTGGAGTACTCTAAATTACCTCCTTCTGGTGGTGGGGCAGGTCTTCTTCACTCCTCTTCAGAGTAGAAGCACCATACAGCCAATCACATGACATGCAGGGAAATAAGGTCCATGGTGATTGGCTGTTCAGTGCTTGGATCAGCTGCATAGCAAACTGGTAAAGCTGTTGCCTTTGATGTGGAATTTGAGCCTTTGACCAGGTTTTGAATCCTGCCTCAAGCCCGTATGTAAAACAGTCCTTTGGGCAAGGCTCCCTAATGATCCTGTTTGCCTGTGGACGCCCCCTCCCCCCCCCCCCCCCCCCCCTTAGTGGCTGCAGCCCTGAAGAGGAGTGAAGAAGATCTGTCCTGTTGCCAGAAGGAGGTAAAATATAAAGCTCTGCCAACTCTCTAAATTTCTTACAGAGTGCCCCCAGCCCCCCATGATGTAAATATTTTGTGTGTGTGGGGAGCGGGGAGGGGGGGGTCTAGCGGAGTGTGGCTGTGGCTCCAATACATCTCAGAAGAGGGGACGGGGGGACAATATAGTTACATCCCTGCATACACAGTTATGCCACATACAAACAAATTGAACTAAAATTAACTGATAGTGTTTCAGCAATTTTTCTGCAAGGTTGCATTATCTGACATATAGACAGCCAGAGACAGTAAAACCTGTGCATTTAACAAAATGTTGTGTTTCTGGCACATTAGTCAAGTAACTGTGTGCCGGCCACATAAAAAATTGTTTCAGGATAAGTGTTACAGCAATAATATACCTCTGTAGCTGGTGCAGTCCAAGCAAGAGGAGGAGTGGCTCCTTCAATGCACAGGTGTTGAACTCCAGGCCTGGAGGGCCAGATCCATGCCAGTGTTTAGGATGGACTGAGAAAGAGAGGAATGTGTTCTACCTGATGGACCACACCTTTCCTGATTCAGACCCATCAATTCATTTGAGCTGTGTCAAAAATGTGTGAGGACCTCGACCCTCGAAGGACCAGTTTGACATCCGTGCTCTAATGCTAATAATATTGTTCACTGACCTACGGCACATTAAACCATGCTAGTAATAGGATGCACATGCCAGTAACAGGATATTGATGTAACATCTCGAACCTATTGTCCGGTCAAAGCAAAATTGCAGTGGAGCTCCTCAATTCACCTCAGTTTGCTCCCATATGATCACTGCTCACCACTCCCTCCTTTTTTTAGGTAAGACTTTAACACTTCTTTCCAGTGCTGCTCCTGTCAGGTTTCCAATTTACTTCATATGTATTCCAAGTCACATAGAGCAAAATAAGCAGTGAAAGAGTAGTGGTGCTCAAAAATGTCTCTGTTGGGTTGAGAGCACTCCAGCCAAAGAGCTAAATGTCTGGGATTTTGGAACAGAAGGCTCCCAACTCAAATTCTAATGAAGTAAATGGTGCTGAATTTAAAGTGGACCTGAACTCGGAACTTCCTCTTTGCTCTAAAAGATACGCAACAGTATTATAAGCTTTGAAGAAAAACATTTCTTTGTTACAGCTGATACAAATCCTGCTATAAATCTGCACTGTTTCTACTTCCTGCTTTCATGGAAGCAGACATATTGTTAACATGGCATTCAGCTGACACAGCTGATGGATCAAATTACAACTTGTGATTAGTCAAAGATGATGCGGTATAAGACTCTAAACTCTCTAAATACATACAGGGTTGTTCAACAAGAACTCTGGTACAGGACGAAAAGATCCTACTGCCCACATCCATATTGCCAGTGCCCATAACACAACATAACTTTTCTTAATTGGGTTTCATTACCTGACCGTTCGCTTCCAGGAGTAAGCAAAACCTATTGGAACACTTGAAGAGAAGAGAGACCAATGGAAGTCAATGATTCCTAAAAAGAACATATGGACTCCAAGAGTCCAATACAGTGTAGTATTCCCACAGGTTTTGTGCACCAGAAACAGAAAAGAAAAGGAGCGCTTTCTGGTGCATTAACCTTTATTAATTTTTCTCTCTTTTGCAAGGTCAAAAAATAAAACTCACACAGTACAAATGTCAATAAAGCTTATCACACTCAAGGTGTATATCACCATGTCCTGGGGATGGAATCGCCTGCTTGTTCGCCTCCACTCTGTGGCCAGTAGCAGTGGGAATCCGGAAGTCCGGTAGCGCCAGCAGGACCAGGAGCACCTTGAGTGTGGTGAGTTTATTGACATTTGTACTGTGTGAGTTTTATTTTTTACCTTGTGAGAGAGAGAAAAATTAAAAAGGTTAATGCACCGGAGAGCGCTCCTTTTCTTTTCTGTTTCTGTTTTTTACCAGCACAATTACTTTGGTCCCAGAGTATATTGGAGCAGCTCCTGGTGGAAACCTTACGTGTCGTTATGGATAATACACTTGTTTGAGCGCAGTGGAATTGTATGTGTGTTTGTTTGTGCACCAGAAGATGCAATCAAACACTAATACCAAACCCAGGTTATCAAGAACCACTTACCTTCAAAATTAAACACTGTTTGTTCTGAGCTAAAAGCCCCCTTTCTAACCCCGATCTACCAATTCTTGCAGTGTAAAACTATATTAACTAAACCATGCATACTTACTAAACTATGTTCAAATCAAATTTCCATTTTTCTTGACTCTGAAGCTATTCCGTATGAGTCAGGGGAATGTTAACAGGAATTTCACAGCAGAATGGAGGAATGTCTTTGTATACAAGCATAGCTTTATGCACCAGTTGTCCTAAACATTTTCTCCTTTAAACATATGGAAACCATATAGTTAATGGAAGAGAACAGAGCGTATAAGGCTGCTGAGCGTACATTTTGATGGTCACTGGACTCGTCAGCGCTTAAAGTGTGTTTTATACAACTCTAAGAAAAAAAAAATGAACTTGAATTTGATTATTAAGGAAAGAGTGTTTGTGAAGACTAACACCTTTACCCACAGCCATAAAATTGCTAGATGGCTTACATTTTGCTCCAAATTACAAAGTGCAAGTGTTATTTATAGTGTAAAGAGATTCCATAAAGGTTAGCACGTGCTGCATTTAATTATATATTTATGCAGAGTAGTTATGAAAGTGGAAGGTTTTATAGTCTTAATATACTTTTATGGGTGAACATATCCAAGAACATATTGTATTGCATATATCTATATGGGCAATGTTTTTGCACTTTAGAGGAGGATCCAGAAAGTGTAATTGAATTTTTACTGGCTACGGAAATATCTGCCAAAGTGCTTTCCTTGGAATAGTTTTGCCCTTGCAATACCCTGTTACGTAACTTTGGCCAATATAGTGTAAGAGTGGGGGGAGCTAAAGAAGCAAGCTGATACTCGTGTTGTTTATAGGAGGTACCTGTATTTATGTAGAGTGGAAAGGGCAAGGTCTCCTGAGTCTGTGGGATTCTGTAGTTTATATTTGAGTTTGGCTCCAGTGTAATTTTATACCAAGCAGATTAAGAGTTTAGAATTTATTGAAAATCTTTACAGAGATTCATACTACCAAGTATGTAGAACATACAAAACTGTGGGGAGAATAGTAGTTTTCATTACACCAATAACGGGCAGTTAGTAAACATCTGATCTGCATGCTTGTTCAGGGTCTAGGGCTAAAAGTATTAGAGGCAGCGGATCAGCTGGACAGCCAGGCAATGTTCATTGTTGAAAAGGAAATTAATATGTCAGCTTCCAAATGTCTCTCGCCTCGGGTTCCCTTTAAGGCAATGTTGAGGCATAAAGCTGATTTGGTCATTACGATATTGGCCTATAAGAGACACAGGGCCCAATCCAATTCAATTTTTCTCTTAGGTGATATTTTCACATTATCAATAAAATGCCTTTTAAGCCACCAGCAAGCTCTTAAAAATACTCTGAATAAGTACTTTTTTTTACCTGCTTTTTGGTAATTTTTCAATTGCAGAATGCTGTTAAGTTATTTTAAACTGAAGTTTAAAAATTATCTCCTGGGGAAAAGGTGAATTAGATCAGGCCCACAGACTAGTAGATCCTTACTAAGTTTGGGGAATATGACTTTAAGAGTTTATTTCAATGAAGATATAAATAAGTTCTTCTCAAAAGATTCTTAAAGACTCTGCAACAAGGAGTCAACAACATGGTCAGAGAATATTTTTGTATGGTTTGATGGACAATAATTTAGCCCAGTGACTTTACAGTTGTGGAAGTTACTTATAGTAACCAGGACTTCTTAAAGGGAACCTGAATGAAGGAAACATTAAACACCTGTGTGATATATTGGTCAGATTTTTCAAATGTTATAATCAGTCAGAAAAAAATGATTGTAATTCTTGAATTAAACAGACATATAAACAATTGTATGGTGTGATCCTGTCCTTAAAGAGGAATTGTCGCGCAAATCTTAAAATTTAAAACACATACAAATAAGAAGTACATTTCTTCCAGAGTAAAATGAGCCATAAATTACTTTTCAAACTATGTTGCTGTCACTTACAGTAAGTAGTAGAAATCTAACATTATCAACAGATTTTGGACTAGCCCATCTTCTTGTACGGGGGTTATCAGGGTTATCTGTATTTTTAAAAGCTCTTAGCGAAAGGCAGTTGCTCTGTCCAACTGCCAAAATAGTGTGCAGCGAGCAGGGAGGCTGGCCAGCATATTTATATTAATCATTTTCAGGGAATGTCGTTATAAAGAATAAAGGCCATGATGAGAATCCCCCATGAAGAGATGGACTAGCCCAAACCCTGTCGATAATGTCAGATTTCTATTACCTGCGGTAAGTGACAGCAACATAGGAGAAAAGTAATTTGTGGCTCATTTTACTCTGTGAGAAATGTACTTCTTATTTGTATGTGTTTTCAATTTTAAGATTTTTGTGACAGTTCCACTTTAACCACTTGCCGACCGCCTACTTCATATTGGCGGCGGCAAAGTGGCAGCCTCAGGACCACGTAACGCAGATTGGCGTCAGGTCCTGGGGCACTCTCTGGCCGGGGATCGCGCGCTGGGATGCGCGCGCATCCACCGGCAATAGGCTCCGCCCACCCGCGATGTCAACCCGCCGGCCAATCGGAAGCGCCGGCGGGTTGTTAACCCGACGATCCCCGGATAGGAAGCGTATAATACGCTTTGTAATGTTTACAAAGTGTATTATACAGGCTGCCTCCTGCCCTGGTGGTCCCAGTGTCCGAGGGACCACCAGGGCAGGCTGCAGCCACCCTAGTCTGCACCCAAACACACTGATCTGCCCCCCCCTGCCCCCTGATCGCCCACAGTACCCCTCAGACCCCCCCCTGCCCACCCCCCAGACCACCATTTGCACACAACCACCCCCCCTAATCACCCATCAATCACTCCCTGTCACTATCTGTCAACGCTATTTTTTTTTTTAGTCCCTAAACTGCCCCCTGCTCCCTCCTGATCACCCCCCACCCCTCAGATTCTCCCCAGACCCCCCCAGACCCTCCCCCCCCCCTGTGTACTGTATGCATCTATCCCCCCTGATCACCTGTCAATCACCCGTCAATCACCCATCAATCACCCGTCAATCACCCCCTGTCACTGCCACCCATCAATCAGCCCCTAACCTGCCCCTTGCGGGCAATCTGATCACCCACCCATACCAATAGATCGCCCGCAGATCCGACATCAGATCACCTCCCAAATCCATCGTTTACATCTATTCTCTCCTCTAAACACCCACTAATTACCCATCAATCACCCATCAATCACCCCCTATCACCACCTGTCACTGTTACCCATCAGATTAGACCCTTGCGGGCACCCAATCGCCCGCCCACACGCTCAGATTGCCCTCAACCCCCCCTTATCGATTCGCCAGTGCATTATTTACATCCGTTCTTCCCTGTAATAACCCACTGATCACCTGTCAATCACCCCCTGTCACTGCCACCCATCAATCACCCCCTGTCACTGCCACCCATCAATCAGCCCCTAACCTGCCCCTTGCGGGCAATCTGATCACCCACCCACACCAATAGATCGCCCGCAGATCCGAACATCAGATCACCTCCCAAATCCATCGTTTACATCTATTCTCTCCTCTAAACACCCACTAATTACCCATCAATCACCCATCAATCACCCCCTATCACCACCTGTCACTGTTACCCATCAGATTAGACCCTTGCGGGCACCCAATCGCCCGCCCACACGCTCAGATTGCCCTCAAACCCCCCCTTATCGATTCGCCAGTGCATTATTTACATCCGTTCTTCCCTGTAATAACCCACTGATCACCTGTCAATCACCCCCTGTCACTGCCACCCATCAATCACCCCCTGTCACTGCCACCCATCAATCAGCCCCTAACCTGCCCCTTGCGGGCAATCTGATCACCCACCCACACCAATAGATCGCCCGCAGATCCGACATCAGATCACCTCCCAAGCGCAGTGTTTACATCTATTCTCTCCTCTAAACATCCACTAATTACCCATCAATCACCCCCTATCACCACCTGTCACTGTTACCCATCAGATTAGACCCTAATCTGCCCCTTGCGGGCACCCAATCACCCGCCCACACGCTCAGATTGCCCTCAGACCCCCCCCTTATCAATTCGCCAGTGCAATATTTACATCTGTTATTCCCTGTAATAACCCACTGATCACCTGTCAATCACCCATCAATCACCCCCTGTCACTGCCACCCATCAATCACCCCCTGTCACTGCCACCCATCAATCAGCCCCTAACCTGCCCCTTGCGGGCAATCTGATCACCCACCCACACCAATAGATCGCCCGCAGATCCGACATCAGATCACCTCCCAAGTGCAGTGTTTACATCTCTTCTCTCCTCTAAACACCCACTAATTACCCATCAATCACCCCCTATCACCACCTGTCACTGTTACCCATCAGATTAGACCCTAATCTGCCCCTTGCGGGCACCCAATCACCCGCCCACACCTCAGAACGCCCTCAGACCCCAGCCCTGATCACCTCGCTAGTGCATTGCTTGCATCTATTTCCCCCCTCTAATCACACCTTGAGACACCCATAAATCACCTCCTGTCACCCCCTAGCACACCTACCCATCAGATCAGGCCCTAATTTGCCCCGTGTGGGCTCCTAATCACTCGGCCAAACCCTCAGATCCCCCTCAGACCCCCTTCCGATCACCTCCCCAGTGCATTGATTGCATCTATTTTCCCCTCTAACCGCCCCCTGAGACACCCATCAATCACCTCCTGTCACCCCCCTAGCACTCCTATCCATCAGATCAGGCCCAATACATCCTGTCATCTAAGAGGCCACCCTGCTTATGACCGTTTCCACAAAATTTGCCCCCTCATAGACCACCTGTCATCAAAATTTGCAGATGCTTATTCCCCTGAACAGTCATTTTGAGAAATTTGGTTTCCAGACTACTCACAGTTTTGGGCCCCTAAAATGCCAGGGCAGTATAGGAACCCCACAAGTGACCCCATTTTAGAAAGAAGACACCCCAAGGTATTCTGTTAGGTGTATGATGAGTTCATAGAAGATTTTATTTTTTGTCAAAAGTTAGCGGAAATTGGATTTTTATTGTTTTTTTCACAAAGTGTCATTTTTCACTAACTTGTGACAAAAAATAAAATCTTCTATGAACTCACCATACCCCTAACGGAATACCTTGGGGTGTTGTCTTTCTAAAATGGGGTCACTTGTGGGGTTCCTATACTGCCCTGGCATTTTAGGGGCCCTAAACCGTAGGGAGTAGTCTAGAAAACAAATGCCTCAAAATGACCTGTGAATAGGACGTTCGGCCCCTTAGCGCACCTAGGCTGCAAAAAAGTGTCACACATGTAGTATCGCCATACTCAGGAGAAGTAGTATAATGTGTTTTGTGGTGTATTTTTACACATACCCATGCTGGGTGGGAGAAATCTCTCTGTAAATGGACAATTGTGTGTAAAAAAAATCAAAAATGTGTCATTTACAGAGATATTTCTCCCACCCAGCATGGTTATATGTAAAAATACACCACAAAACACATTATACTACTTCTTCTGAGTACGGCGATACCACATGTGTGACACTTTTTTGCAGCCTAACTGTGCTAAGGGGCCCAAAGTCCAATGAGTACCTTTAGGATTTCACAGGTCATTTTGAGACATTTGGGTTCAAGACTACTCCTCACGGTTTAGGGCCCCTAAAATGCCAGGGCAGTATTGGAACCCCACAAATGACCCCATTCTAGAAAGAAGACACCCCAAGGTATTCCGTTAGGAGTATGGTGAGTTCATAGAAGATTTTATTTTTTGTCACAAGTTAGCGGAAATTGATATGTATTGTTTTTTTTTTTCACAAAGTGTCATTTTCCGCTAACTTGTGACAAAAAAAAAATCTTCTATGAACTCACCATACCCCTAACGGAATACCTTGGGGTGTCTTCTTTCTAAAATGGGGTCACTTGTGGGGTTCCTATACTGTCCTGGCATTTTAGGGGCCCTAAACCGTGAGGAGTAGTCTAGAATCCAAATGCCTCAAAATGACCTGTGAATAGGACGTTAGGCCCCTTAGCGCACCTAGGTTGCAAAAAAGTGTCACACATGTGGTATCGCCGTACTCAGAAGAAGTAGTATAATGTGTTTTGAGGTGTATTTTTATACATACCCATGCTGGGTGGGAGAAATCTCTCTGTAAATGGACAATTGTGTGTAAAAAAAATCAAATAATTGTCATTTACAGAGATATTTCTCCCACCTAGCATCTGTATGTGTAAAAATACACCCCAAAACACATTATACTACTTCTCCTGAGTACGGCGGTACCACATGTGTGGCACTTTTTTGCACCCTTAGTGCGCTAAGGGGCCCAAAGTCCAATGAGTACCTTTAGGATTTCACAGGTCATTTTGCGACATTTGGTTTCAAGACTACTCCTCACGGTTTAGGGCCCCTAAAATGCCAGGGCAGTATAGGAACCCCACAAATGACCCCATTTTAGAAAGAAGACACCCCAAGGGATTCCGTTAGGAGTATGGTGAGTTCATAGAAGATTTTATTTTTGTCACAAGTTAGCAGAAAATGACACTTTGTGAAAAAAAACAATTCAAATCAATTTCCGCTAACTTGTGACAAAAAAAAAAAATCTTCTATGAACTCACCATCCTCCTAATGGAATACCTTGGGGTGTCTTCTTTCTAAAATGGGGTAATTTGTGGGATTCCTATACTGTCCTGGCATTTTAGGGGCCCTAAACCGTGAGGAGCAGTCTTGAAACAAAATTTCTCAAAATGACCTGTGAAATCCTAAAGGTACTCATTGGACTTTGGGCCCCTTAGCGCAGTTAGGGTGCAAAAAAGTGCCACACATGTGGTATCGCCGTACTCAGGAGAAGTAGTATAATGTGTTTTGGGGTGTATTTTTCCACATACCCATGCTGAGTGGGAGAAATATCTCTATAAATTGACAATTGTGTGTAAAAAAAATAAAACAATTGTCATTTACGGAGATATTTCTCCCACCCAGCATGGGTATGTGTAAAAATACACCCCAAAACACATTATACTACTTCTCCTGAGTACGGCAATACCACATGTGTGGCACTTTTTTGCAGCCTAACTGCGCTAAGGGGCCCAAAGTCCAATGAGCATCTTTAGGCTTTACAGGGGTGCTTACAATTAGGCACCCCCCAAAATGCCAGGACAGTGAACACACCCCACAAATGACCCCATTTTGGAAAGTAGACACTTCAAGGTATTCAGAGAGTAGCATAGTGAGTCCGTGGCAGGTTTCATTTTTTTTTGTCGCAAGTTAGAAGAAATGGAAACTTTTTTTTTTTTTTTTTTTGTTACAAAGTGTCATTTTCCGATAACTTGTGACAAAAAATAAAATCTTCTATGAACTCACCATGCCTCTCACTGAATACTTTGGGATGTCTTTTTTCCAAAATGGGGTCATTTGGGGGGGATTTGTACTATCCTGGAATTTTAGCCCCTCATGAAACCTGACAGGTGCGCAGAAAAGTCAGAGATGCTTGAAAATGGGAAAATTCACTTTTGGCACCATAGTTTGTAAACGCTATAACTTTTACCCAATCCAATAAATATACACTGAATGGTTTTTTTTTATCAAAGACATGTAGCAGAATAACTTTCGCGCTCAAATGTATAGGAAATTTTACTTTATTTGAAAAATGTCAGCACAGAAAGTTAAAAAAGTCATTTTTTTGACAAAATTCATGTCTTTTTTGATGAATATAATAAAAAGTAAAACTCGCAGCAGCAATCAAATAGCACCGAAAGAAAGCTTTATTAGTGACAAGAAAAGGAGGTAAAATTCATTTAGGTGGTAGGTTGTATGACTGAGCAATAAACCGTGAAAGCTGCAGTGGTCCGAATGGAAAAAAAGGCTCTGGTCCTTAAGGGGTTTTATGACTGCAGTCCTTAAGTGGTTAAAGAGTAACTGTTAGGCATAAAATCCAAAATCAATTCTTCATTAGTAGCTGTTAAATATGTAAAAATGATGCTATCCAGGCAATTCAAAAGTTTAAAATCAATCTCACTTTTTTCCTCGATAGATTATCTTTCCCCATGCCTCCAGGCTCTTATTTCGTATGACGGCCGCAGAAGGGAAGGTGCAGTGCCTGCTAACTCAGCCTGATTGGCTGAAGTCTCTATCCCTCCCGTTTTCTTCTCCCACACCTCTGTTCTTCTCTCTGATTGGCTGCCTACTCTCCTTCACTAATGTTGGTCACAGCCAGCTGCTAGGGCGCAGGAAGGGGGGCCAGCACCGGTCCTCTGTCACTGTCCTCGGCCCCCCTCTGTTAGTGTGACATGTCTGCCCCCTCTCCGCACTCCAGCCGCATCCGCCTCCTTCGCATCTTCCTCAGCATCTCTTCTCCTCTCCGCACTATTACAGAGCATATAGGGGAGGAATAAAGGCAGCGCACACAGACTCACCTACTAATAGTTCCAGGCGCTGGAGTTCCCGTCTATACTCTCTGCACTACCGCCGGCGGGGGGGAGGGGAATGTTTCAGCCTGTGGGGCCAAAGATGGCCCTGCCAGGAACAGAATTCTCCTCATTTACTATATCAAATTCTCTGAAATCAAAAGTGGACACTACAATACATGTGTTATGTAAGTAGAGCACATAATGATCTACTTGCAAATGTGTTTTTTTTCCCCAGGCATAGTATATCTAAATTAAGGTGGGCTTACACCATACATTTTCTTTTCTTTAGATCTTTTAAATACATTCCATTTTCTTAATGAATTGTATTGCCTACAGATTAATAAATCCACCACACACTATTACATGTTTTAAAAAAAATCTGACTTTTCAACCACCTCTACTAGATCAAAAGATCGAACATTTGGGGAAATCAGCCCCCAGAGCTACATTACACAAGACCAGAAGTGTACCTTTGGAGCAGGGACGCGGGGATCTTGAAGCAGAGCTTATGTAAGCAGTCTCCCAGGGGCAATCCTTATACTATTGCTACATGCACAATATCTCCATTCCTTGTGAGTGTAATTTTAAACCTTTTTAACTTTATTAAAAAAAACTGTTTTACACTATTGGAGCCTCTTTGAGTTGTAGTAGAAGAAAGTGTCTGGGAGCTGAAGTCTTCCTGTTGCCATGCCCCTATGCTTGAAAATCCTACCTCCGGTGCTAGAGAGAGGATGCAAGGGTACATTGGGGAGGGGGGAAGGAGTGACCCTAATTGGTGGGCTCATTTCACAGTTGAGCTAAGAATCTGGGCACCTTGTATGAAGTGTAACAAGTGTATATCCTAAAGCGCACAACATGTATTACTCTTTTGAATGCCAGTTGCCTTGCTGTCATGCTGAGTTTTTTGAGTCAGGCAACTACAACAAACATGAAGCCTGTGGAGTCAGATCACAGTGAAAACATCTGATCTTCAT
This sequence comes from Hyperolius riggenbachi, assembly GCF_040937935.1. NCBI lineage: Eukaryota > Metazoa > Chordata > Amphibia > Anura > Hyperoliidae > Hyperolius > Hyperolius riggenbachi. The sequence goes on from NC_090650.1 coordinate 255,270,626, forward strand.
GCTTATCCTAGAGGCAGAGCATCAGCACAGATGTCAGACAACTGACATGGTTTATTAGAAAATTAAGATGTATTTCTCTCACTTCAGGTTCCATTTATGCGGAGTAGAAATACCCCTGAGGGTGCTGTGAGGTGAAACTAGTCGGGGTGAGAGCGGGCATATCAGATTGACATTTGATGTATTGATACCACATGTATTGAAACCACAAGCCCTGTGTGCATCTTGGAACATTTTAACTGTATAAAGCTACTATTTTACTGCCACTGATCTGTCCACAGGAGCTGAAGGGGACATGGGATGATAGTGCTTCCGATTGTTTACCACCATACAGGTGATATGTTAGACAGCTTGATGACCTATTGGGAATAGAAGTTTCTGCTGGCAGCTGGACCCTACATGTGGTACGGTCTCATAAGTGCTTAAAGGGGCACTATGGCGAAAATTGTAATGTTTAAAATATGTGCAAACATATACAAATAAGAAGTACATTTTTTCCAGAGTGAAATGAGCCATACATTACCTTTCTCCTATATAACTGTCACTTACAGTAGGCAGTAGAAATCTGACAGAAGCGACAGGTTTTGGACTAGACCATCTCTTCATAGGGGATTCTTAGAGATTTATCTATTTTCAAAAGCACTTAGTAAATGGCAGTTGCTCTGTCCATCGGCCAAAAAACTGTGTAGCGAGCAGGGAAGCTGCCCAGCATCATTGTTTAAATATTCTTTAGGGAATATCTTTATAAACAATAAAAGCCTTGCTGAGAATCCCCTATGAAGAGATGGACTAGTCCAAAACCTGTCACTTCTGTCAGATTTTTACTACCTACTGTAAGTGACAGCAACATAAGAGAAAAGTAATTTATGGCTCATTTTACTGTAGAAAAAACATAATTCTTATTTGTTTATGTTTACACATATTTTAAATTGTACAATTATTCACCATAGTGGAGGCACCCTCGATCACCTGTCTACATTATTTGAAAAGTATGCTTAGCACAAGATGTACTATACAGCTGTTGTTTGTTCCATACTGGCCTTGTTTGTTCTTTTATATTGTAAAGTATCTATTCAGTATCATGAAAGGTATTAGGGCTATGTAAATTAATGGTAATAATAATAATAATAATAATAGTGCAGAACTATGTCGATGGGTACAGATCAACTTTAATAAACAACGTTGTGCCTTTTTTAGCTTACAAAGAAATCATGTTTAAGGCACTTATATCAACTCTTGATTTATACAATCACTTTTTCTTTACTATTAACTTGACATAAAGCATTTAACAGCACAAATTAAATAGGTGTTATTATCTTTTGCCCTGAAACTGTTTCGTAAAAATAAAGTGAAACTGTTAACTCGTGTCTCTCGTGACAGGGCCTCATAGATCAGCCTTGGGGAGTAAGTGTAACCATTCTGATTCACGAGTACTCTTTGCCTCAGCATGTTAGCAAAGAAAATATTGAGTCTGATAATGTTTCTATGGTTACTATTTTATGACCGCAGCTGATCAAATGCAAATTAGGATTGTGAACCTCCTGTGTATGCTTTATGTTTTTATAAAAGACGTTTACGGTATATTGAATATTTTTTTAAATATACAGATCAAAAGAAAGACAATGCATTGAAATGACTTGTGTTTTCATGTTGTAAAATAAAAGAACAATGTTGATCTCTTTCTGACGCTTTTTTAAAGTGGGAAATCAGAGGTGAATACTCTCTCTACATAGACAGAGGGCCCGATTCAATTCCCTTTATCTCCTATTTTTTCATCTTCTGTTTAAAATAACTTTTCAGTACTCTGCAATTGAAAAAGTACCAAAAAGTAAGTGAAAAAGTACTGTCTGTATTATTCTAAATATTTTGTTGCTTGCTGAGGTTAGAAAGGCCTTTTATTGATATCGCAGTGAACAAGCGCCAGCGGCACGAAACGTTTGTCTGCGGAGGACCAAAGACCTGGCGCCCACTTAGCCGCTAGTTACATCGCCTGACCAGCTGACTGTGAGTTTCTGTTTTTATCCACCAATGATGTTTGATACCAATAAATCTTGAAGTGCAGTGCCAGCCTTGCCTCCTCTCTCCTACACTACCTTTTATTGATAAGGTGTGAAAATATAATCTAGGACAGTGTGGGCACTGTGGCACCCTAGTACGCCACGTGCACTTCTGAGGGTAGCTGCAATAGCTCATAACTCCTTATCAGGGCCAGGGGTTGCCACCCAGCTGGTATTTTTACTCCAGTGTGCCCCCATCCTGTGCTCACACAACCCCGTCCCCTGTACCAGTATCTTGCAGAGTATTGGGCAATGGTAGCAGCACTTCTCTCTCCTCTCCATTGCCTCCAGCAAACTGGAGAAGGGGGCTGATTAATACTGGGGAAGGGGGCTACCTTTTATTGGGATCATATCTGGCTATCTACACTGGGGAAGGTAGCTGCCTAATACTGGAGGCATATTGGACTATCTATAATGGGGAGGGGGACCTACCTAATACTGGGGGCACATCTGGCTACCTATACCTGGTTGGAGGGCTGCCTAATACTAGGGGCACATCTGATATGTGCATGTGAACACAGCAGCCAGCAGCCATGCTCAGATGTGCCTCAATACAGGGGCCACCTCTCCAGCACCTTTTCCTCCATGTACTAGCAAGCACTTAGCCAGTGCACGGGAACAGCTGACAGGTGGTGAATTTGCCACATTCAGCCTCTTGTGTGCCAAGGAGTTCCTTTGAAAATTTTCAAAGTTGCCAAGGGAGCCCTTGCCTGGAAACATTTGAGAACTACTGACCTTGGAGAAAACGTAGGAGAAAAGGTGAATTGGATTGGGCCCTTTGTCTCTGTCTCTCTGTAGAGAGAGAGAGAGAAATAGGTAGATACTGTTAAAATGATACAGACAGCGCCCCTTATTCAATACACTTTTTGGCTTAAAGAGGAACTCCAGTGAAAATAATGTAATAAAAAAGTGCTTCATTTTTACAATAATTATGTATAAATGATTTAGTCAGCGTTTGCCCATTGTAAAATCTTTAAAATCCCTGATTTACATTCTAACATTTATCACATGGTGACATTTTTACTGCTGGCAGGTGATGTAGCTGCTGCTTGCTTTTTTGTCAGTTGGAAACAGCTATAAACGGCTATTTTCCACAATGCAGCAAGGTTCACAGACAGGAAACTGCCAGGAGTACGATGGTCCTCAGAGTTTCTTGTGGGAGGGGTTTCACCACAATATCAGCCATACAGAGCCCCCTGATGGTCTGTTTGTGAAAAGGAATAGATTTCTCATGTAAAAGGGAGTATCAGCTACTGATTGGGATGAAGTTCAATTCTTGGTCATGGTTTCTCTTTAAGTTCTCTCCTAGGTGATATTTTCACACCTTATGAATAAAATACCTTTTAACCTATTTTGGTTCCTGGACGTAGAATCTACGTCCAGGAACCATGCGCGCTACCGCACGTTCCTGCGGCCGATCGCGCGCGTCCACGCGCGCTCCCGGCCCACAGTTCGTTAGCCAGGCAATCAGTGAATCGGGCTATGGTGCCCGATCACTGATTGCTCTCCCCCGCTGAAAAAGCGACAGCTTCTCTCGGAAGCTGTGCTTTTTCTGGCTGTCACCTCCCCCATGCGTCGCTCTAAGCGTGTGTTACGCTTAGAGTGATGTCATGTAAACAAACTCATGGCCGCCATCTTGTGGCCAAAAAGTAATACTACAACTGAAAGTAAAAAAAAATAAAAATTAACACACATTTACATTATAAATCTATTGTTTACCTCCCACCCTCCCAAAACTACCCAAATAAAATGTTTACTATAAAAAAAACCCATTACAATAAAAAAAAAAAACATGTAAATATTTACCTAAGGGTCTAAACTTTTTAAATATCAATGTAAAGATGAAATATTTCTATATTTTTTTTATTTTAAACTTGTAAATAGTGATAGATGCAAAATGGAAAAAATGCACCTTTATTTCCAAATAAAATATTGTCGCCATACATTGTGATAGGGACATAATTTTAACGGTGTAATAACCGGGACATATGGGCAAATACAATACGTGAGTTTTAATTATGGAGGCATGTATTATTTTAACTCCTATACAAACGAAGGTTGCGCATACACAACTGCTGCTATGTGTGCTTAAAAGTTTATAAGAAGTTCATATGAAGCATAAACATTCCGCCTGAGGCCTTCAATATACAGAGGCAGTCTCCAGAGGTGAGTCTACCGGTCTTTCCTATCACCTTCACCAACACCCTGTGAGCAGACACTCACTGAATATATAGACCTCCACTCAGGTCTATTCAAGCCTTGGGACACTTTGGGCCGTCCCCCACCACACCAGAACGAACAGTCGCCTCCTTGAACTTTACAGCAGATGCATCTCCATAAGACCTCAAAATAAATGCCTTACATAGCGTGATACCGTCATAATTTATTAAAAAGTTAAAAGCAATTACACTCACAGATTCTCTTCTTTGTAAAACAGCGTAGAGTTTGGTTACGGGCTCTCCCCCGTTTAGTAGGGCCCCGGCTGGCACTTGTAGTTCCTAGGCTGCTGGTAGAGTGGCGTGCACTTCCACTCTAATCCCGAGCCTCAGCGCCGCTCGTCCGCCCCACTCGTCTTGGCTTTCACTTCCTTGTCCCAGACCCCGCCTTACATGTTTCGTCGTATGACTCATCAGAAGCTTCTGATGAGTCATACGACGAAACATGTAAGGCGGGGTCTGGGACAAGGAAGTGAAAGCCAAGACGAGTGGGGGCGGACGAGCGGCGCTGAGGCTCGGGATTAGAGTGGAAGTGCACGCCACTCTACCAGCAGCCTAGGAACTACAAGTGCCAGCCGGGGCCCTACTAAACGGGGGAGAGCCCGTAACCAAACTCTACGCTGTTTTACAAAGAAGAGAATCTGTGAGTGTAATTGCTTTTAACTTTTTAATAAATTATGACGGTATCATGCTATGTAAGGCATTTATTTTGAGGTCTTATGGAGATGCATCTGCTGTAAAGTTCAAGGAGGCGACTGTTCGTTCTGGTGTCGTATGACTTCTGATGAGTCATACGACGAAACATGTAAGGCGGGGTCTAGGACAAGGAAGTGAAAGCCAAGACGAGTGGGGGCGGACGAGCGGCGCTGAGGCTCGGGATTAGAGTGGAAGTGCACGCCACTCTACCAGCAGCCTAGGAACTACAAGTGCCAGCCGGGGCCCTACTAAACGGGGGAGAGCCCGTAACCAAACTCTACGCTGTTTTACAAAGAAGAGAATCTGTGAGTGTAATTGCTTTTAACTTTTTAATAAATTATGACGGTATCACGCTATGTAAGGCATTTATTTTGAGGTCTTATGGAGATGCATCTGCTGTAAAGTTCAAGGAGGCGACTGTTCGTTCTGGTGTGGTGGGGGACGGCCCAAAGTGTCCCAAGGCTTGAATAGACCTGAGTGGAGGTCTATATATCCGGTGAGTGTCTGCTCACAGGGTGTTGGTGAAGGTGATAGGAAAGACCAGTAGACTCACCTCTGGAGACTGCCTCTGTATATTGAAGGCCTCAGGCGGAATGTTTATGCTTCATATGAACTTCTTATAAACTTTTAAGCACACATAGCAGCAGTTGTGTATGCGCAACCTTCGTTTGTATAGTGTTTGATTTTTTTCCGAAGGGGCAGCTCCAACTTTGCAGTACAATTGTGTACTCGGGCAAGGTGTAGCGCTTATCTCCTGGTTGGACAATGTATTATTTTAAAACTATAATGGCTGAAAACTGAGAAATAATGAATTTTTCCATTTTTTTTCTTATTCTTCCTGTTAAAATACATTTACAGTAAAGTGGCTCTTAGCAAAGTGTACCCCCCAAACAAAGCCTAATTGGTGGCGGAAAAAACAAGATATAGATCAGTTAATTGTGATAAGTAGTGATAAAGTTATAGGCTAATGAATGGGAGGTAAACATTTCTCACGTGAAAACGACGGAACGCGAATGGGTTAAGCCACCAGCAAGCAAGAAAATACTCAAAATAATTTTGACAGTACTTTTTTTTTTCCACGGACCTCTGCTTAGTTACTTCCCAGGAAGGAGACCTATCCTCCAACTTTAGGCCTAAAGGCGAAGGCTATAATAAGACGCTACCCCTATAAAAAAAAACATATTTAACCTCCCTGGCGGTATGATTCTTTCCAGATTTTAGGGTATAAAAGTGGTACAATTTTTTCATGTGCTTTTAGACCTTAAAAGCAGGAAAAAGAAATACTGCAGAGAGATCTGCAGCAGCCCCTGCACAGACTCACCTCCGTGGGATTACCGCTCCCAGCAACTTTTTTGTTTCACTCCAAGGCTGACTCAGGGTTACTGCCAAGGAGATTAAAGTGAACCAAGTAAAATTATTTAAAATAAACACATGATGTAGCTGCAAATTAATATTACATACTAACCTCACAGTCAGTTCCTCTCAGAAGCTCACCCTTTTCTTCTTCAAGATTTTGTCAAACTGAAATATATCAGTTGCTGTCAGTTATAACTGAAATCAAAACTGATGAGCAAGGTAATATCCATGTTTCCTTATGGCTCAATTGTACAATATTACAGTTTAACCACTTAAAGAGAGTCTGAAGCGAGAATAAATCTCGCTTCAGTCCTCATAGATAGCAGGGGCATGTGTGCCCCTGCTAAAACGCCGCTATCCTGCGGCTTAACAGGGGTCCCTTATCCCCCAAATCCCCTCCGTGCAGCGGGGGAGCGCTTTCACATTGGGGCAGGGCTAACCGCCGCAGCCCTGCCTCATGCGCGTCTATCAGACGCGTACCTCCGCCTCTCCCCCGCCCCTCTCAGTCTTCCTTCACCGAGAGGGGTGGGGGAGAGGCGGCGATGCGCGTCTGATAGACGCGCTGTGAGGCAGGGCTGCAGCCGTTAGCCCTGCCTCTAGGAAGAGCAAAATCTACAACCAAGTTGGTCGATGATTTTACGGGGGGGGGGGGAGGGGGGGTTGGGGGTGAAGGGACCCCCGTTTAGCCGCGGGATAGCGGCGTTTTAGCAGGGGCACACATGCCCCTGCTAACTATGAGCTCTGAACCGAGATTTATTCTCGCTTCAGAGTCTCTTTAATGACAACCGGACATTAAAAAAAAAATTAACAGCTCCAGGCCGTTTTTATATGTCTAACAGTGTTGCTGCCGCTGTGCATGTGCACGTGTAAGCTCCCGTGCGTTTCCGAGCGCGTGCACGTGAGATTAGTGAGGAAAAAAAACACCATAGAAAAAATACACCTTTATTTCCAAATAATATATTGTCACCATACTTTGTACTAGGGACATAATTAAAATCTTGTGATAACCAGGACAAATACGTAGATAAAATGTTTGGGCTTTATGTACAGTAGCAGGGTTTATATTAAAACTATAGGCTATGAAATTGGAGAAATTGTGTATTTTTCCCTTGTTTTTCTCTTTAAAATGCATAGAAAATAAAGTAATTACTGAAAACAAATATCAACCCCAAAAAGCCTAATTGGTGGTGAAAAAAAATAAGATATAAATCATTTAATTGTAATTAGTAGTGATTAAGCAATTGGCAAATGAAAGGGATGAGCAGTGAAAGGTGAAAATCGCTCTTGTCCGTTAGGGTAAAAACCGCTTTGGGGTGAAGTGGTTAACAGTGTGCTGGCCAGAAAACTGTTATGGGATAATGGCCATTTTCAAAATGGAAGTTGGAGAATGCCGTTGATCACAGTGGGCAAACAGAATACAGGATAGGAGAAAGAGATTGAGTAGATTACATGGGAGGTAAGTATGATGTGTGTATTTTTATTTTGACTTTCTTATTTTCAGTTCAGGTTTGCTTTAAATAGACACTGGCCCAAGAAATACAGAAAGGTCTGGGGAAAGTGGGAAAATTCTCGAATAGTAGACTCCACCAGCCCTAATTTCATAACAATTCTAGACTATAGGTGGCCATACACTTGTCGATTTGCCATCAGATTCGACCAACAGATAGATCCCTCTCTGATCGAATCTGATCAGAGAGGGATCGTATGGCCACCTTTACTGCAAACAGATTGTGAATCGATTTCAGCCTGAAACCGATCACAATCTGTGGAGCTGCCGCTGCTGCCGCCCCCCCCCCCCCCCCCCTCCGCATACATTACCTGTTCCGGCCGGCGCAAGTCCCCTGGTCCCTGCTGTCTTCTTCTCCGCTCTGGGCTCCAGACCGTTCCTGCAGCTACTGAACTTCCTGTCCAGGGGAAGTTTAACCAGCTGCCGCCCGCGTCACGCCAGTAGGCGTGGCCGCGGCGGCAGCCCCAGGACCGCCTAACGCCGATTGGCGGAAGGTCCTGTCAAACAGAAATGCGGGCGATCGCGCGCGCATGCCCGCGCACATCGCCCGGCATGACTTGCGGCCCCCGTGTCATCAGCCCGCCGGCCAATTAGCAGCGCCGGCGGGCTGCGATCTTTCAAATAGCCCTATCCCAAGTGTATAATACACGTTGTTATGTAAACAACGTGTATTATACTGGCTGCCTCCTCCTCTCCTGGTCACAGCGCGCCCGGACCACCAGGAGAGAGGACGGCAGCCCTGCTCAGTAAGCCACACACGTTTCCCCGCTCGATCCCCCACCCGATCGCCGCTGATCACCCCCACTACCCCCCTCACTGGCCCTGCCAAGGCGTCTGACTGAGGTCTGAGTGTCATCTGGTCGCCTGTCACAGCTCTGATCGAGGTCTGTGTGACATGTGAGTGGCATGTGAGTGACATCATTGCCTGTGCACAGTTTTTTGACTTCTGATTGATTGATTGCGTTGTGATTATTGATCATCTGTGATTGCCCTGTGTTTTCAATTGCTGTATACATTGGTTGGCATCTGACAGCGGCACTGTGATTGATATCTGGTCGCCTGTCACAGCTCTGATCGAGGTCTGAGTGAGATCTATTGTCTGTGCACTGATTTTTGACATCTGATTGATTGATTGATTGATTAGTGATTGGTATTTGATCATCTGTGATTGCCTGAGATTTCAATTGTTGTTTACATTGGTTGGCATCTGACAGCGGCGCTGTGATTGATATCTGGTCGCCTGTCACAGCTCTGATCGAGGTCTGAGTGACATCTATTGTCTGTGCACTGATTTTTGACGATTGATTGATTGATTAGTGATTGGTATTTGATCATCTGATTGCCTGAGATTTCAATTGCCGTTTACATTGGTTGGCATCTGACAGTGGCACTGTGATTGATATCTGGTCGCCTGTCACAGCTCTGATCGAGGTCTGAGTGAGATCTGAGTGACATCTATTGTCTGTGTACTGATTTTTGACATCTGATTGATTGATTAGTGATTGGTTTTTGATCATCTGTGATTTCCCTGTGATTCCAATTGCTGTTTACATTTGTTGGAATCTGACAGCGGCACTGTGATTGATATCTGGTCGCCTGTCACAGCTCTGATCGAGGTCTGAGTGACATCTATTGCCTGTGCACTGTTTTTTTTGGCCAGTGAGTTAGCTAGGCCCCTTTTGTTAGGTAGTTAGCGCCCAGCCCACTACACCGCAATCACTATAAGTCGCTGATTAGCGTCATCACTGTCGCTAATCTGCATTGGTACTATATAGTATCTGTAAGTGATCAGTACTGATCACAGTCAGATCTATATAAGTACGTTAGGGTCACCTTAGAGTAGGCTCCACTAAAAACGCAGTGTTTGCCCGATCAGGCCTGATCGTTCTGCCGCACTTGCGTTCAGCCCTCCCCACCAAGTGAAAGAAATTTTTGTTTTCTGATCACTGCAAAAAAACACAATAGCTGCAACGCTATAAAGATCAGTTTTGATTTTTTTTTTTTTTAAATCAAAACTGAGCGATCGCAGCTCTTTACTTAACAAATACTCCCATTTGCTAGACAGGTGCATTTTTTCCTGGGTGGTCTCAGAGGAATACCCCCTAAATTTAGCAGCCCAAAATGGCAAAAAAGATGTATTCCCTGCAAGAGGCCTACAATATTATGGCCGAGTCGGGTGAGAGTGATTGGGACTTCTCATCCGATGAATCCGGCTCAGAATATGAACCTGTAGAGGACAGTGACTCTCTGACCGATAGTTCTGATGACGAGGTTGTGGTCCCTGCTAGCGCCAGGCGTTCCCGACCCCATGTCAGTGGACCACAGGTTGCGCAGGATCAACCTCAAGGCCAGCAGAGTGGTGCTAGCGCTGATCCAGATTTTGATGGTGAGGCATGCACCAACAGCGCAGCACATCCTGGACTTGAAACCAGTACTGCCGTAGACCCTGGTGAAGTGGCGAGCACCAGCATGGCAGTTGAAACTGGTTCGGTGGTACGTGCAGTAAGACCCGTAGTGCCCCCTTTCACCGCCCAGTCTGGAGTCCAGGTGGAGACAGATCATCTAGGATCGGCCCTAGACGCTTTTCATCTGATCTTCACCGAGGATCTCTACGACTTAGTCGTGGCAGAGACCAACCGTAAGGCCACACAATTTATCACCGCCAATCCGAACAGCTCCCATGCCCAGCCTTTTCGGTGGAAACAGGTCACAGTTTTCGAATTTAAAATCTTTTTGGGCCTTCTCCTTAACATGGGTCTAACTAAAAAAAATGTATTGCGGTCCTATTGGTCTACGCACCCAATACATCACATGCCCATGTACTCTGCTGCCATGTCCAGGTCACGTTTTGAGGACATCCTGCGCTTCCTGCACTTTAATGATGATACAACCTGTCATGAAAGAGGCCACGCTGACTATGACCGGCTCCACAAATTTCGGCCCCTCATAGACCACCTGTCATCCAAATTTGCAGATGCTTACACCCCTGAACAGAACATCTGTATAGACGAGTCCCTCGTACATTTTACCGGGCGCCTTGGCATTAAGCAGTACATCCCAACCAAGCGCGCCCGGTATGGGGTCAAGCTGTATAAGCTCTGTGAAAGGGCCACAGGCTATACATATCGCTTTAGGGTCTATGAGGGCAAAGACACAAAATTGGAGCCGGTCGGATGCCCTGACTACCTGGGGTGCAGTGGCAAGATTGTGTGGGACTTGGTGTCACCCTTATTCCACAAGGGGTACCATCTCTATGTGGACAACTACTACACAAGTGTGGCCCTCTATCAGCATTTGAAGATACTCGGAATTCCTTGCTGTGGCACCGTGCGGCCTAGTCGCCGGGGCTTCCCCCAATATCTCACTGCTACCCGACTTGCACGGGGGGAGAGGGCTGCCTTGTGTAATGACGACCTTCTTGCAGTGAAATGGAAGGACAAGAGGGACGTTTACCTTCTGTCGACCATTCACGGAGACACGACAGTCCAAATTCAGCGAGCAACTGAGGTTGTTGAGAAACCCCTCGCCGTCCACGACTATAATTTAAACATGGGAGGGGTGGACTTTAATGACCAGATGTTGGCTCCCTATTTAGTTTCCCGAAGGACCAGCCGCTGGTATAAGAAAGTGGCTATTTACTTGATTCAATTGGCAATGTACAACAGCTTTGTTCTCTACAGTAAGGCTGGGAGAACAGGATCCTTCCTTAAATTTCAGGAAGAGATCATTTCGGAACTCCTGTATCCAGGAGGGGCCGTGGCCAATCCCCCTGATGTAGTTAGCCGGCTACATGAAAGACACTATGCTTATGTCTTTCCGAGTACCCCAGGTCAACGCACCCCAAGAAAACATTGTCGTGTCTGTAAGAGGAATGGAATGAGGCGTGACACCACTTTTTATTGTCCCTACTGTCCTGACCAGCCTGCCCTATGCATAGGGGAGTGTTTTGAAAAGTTCCACGAACAGATTCGCTATTGGAGTAGGGAACGTGAGACACAGTAGTAGTCTCTCAAGGCTCTTTCACACTGGAGCGATGTGTTGCAGCATATTGCCTAGCGAAAGTCCCACTTTGCGGTCCCCCCTTACGCCGGAAGTGGTTGACTTAAAGCTAGTGCATACCTACGCTACTGCGCGGCTCCTGTGTGTGAAACCAGACATCTGCTTTTGAGAGACCCAAATACATTGGAGTGATGGTTGCAGCATATTGCCTAGCGAAAGTCCCACTTTGCGGTCCCCCCTTACGCCGGAAGTGGTTGACTTAAAGCTAGTGCATACCTACGCTACTGCGCGACTCCTGTGTGTGAAACCAGACATCTGCTTTTGAGAGACCCAAATACACAGGGCTGCCAGAAACCTCTCCTTTCACTTGGGACAAAGTGCATAGTGTACTTCGCTACATCTCTGTGCGCTTTGCGCTTTGCACACTGTCCCATGGGGAAGGAGAAGTTTGTCCTCGGAAGGTAAGTTAAAAACAAACAAAAAAAAAACAGGTAAGCAAAAGTTCCAAATGTTATTGTTTGGTTAAAAAGGTTTAATAAAGTTTACGAATGTTAATGAATTTCTTGCATTGCTGCTTGCTTGTTTTTTTTTTGTATGTTTTTTTCTCTCTCTTTTTCCATCCTTTACCCTTCCAGGTGGACCGAGCGAACGACTGATCGACCAACCAGCTGCAGCACTGATGGTGCATCCTGACAGAAGCATTGCGCGTCTGTCAGATTACACACAAGTCGGTGCATGCAGCGCTGCAGGACGAGATTTCTCCTCCGCAGTAAGATACGTTTGTCAAGGCATATGAGCTGAGGGGTGGTGTTGGAGCTCCTATGCTTTGGCAAGCACTTTGTATCAAAACTGGCAAAGGTTTTTTTCATCCACATCGATCGATGTGAATGGATTAATCTGGTTTGCCAGGGCATAGGAGCAAAGTGGGTTTGGAAAATTTTGTGGGCGGTGCTCCTATGTCCTGGCAAACGCCATGCCCCCCCTTTTTTCACATATTTCGGCAGATATTTTTTCATCCACATTGATCAATGCGAATGTGAGAATCTTTGCCGTTCATTTTTCCTTTTATGGAGAAAAAAGTGCATCACCCGTATGCCCAATATAAGGAGTATAGCAGAAACTCCTAATACTGGCCATACATGTAATGATTGTGGAGACGCTAAAATGCCAGGACAGACCCCCACAAGTGACCCCATTTTAGAAAGAAGACACCCCAAGGTATTCGCTGAGGGGCATGGTGAGTTCATAGAAGATTTTATTTTTTGTCATAAATTAGCAGAAATGGATTTTTTTATTTTTTTTCCCACAAAGTGTCATTTTCCGCTAACTTATGACAAAAAATAAAATTTTATATGAACTCAGTATGCCCCTCGTGGAATACCTTGGGGTCTCTTCTTTCCAAAATGGGGTCATTTCTGGGGTGTTTTACTGTCCTGGAATTGTTTGGTGGGGGCCTAAATTGTAAGCACCCTTGTAAAGCCTAAAGGTGCTCATTGGACTTTGGGCAAGTTTGCGCAGCTAGCCTGCAAAAAAGTGTCACATATGTGGTATTGCCATTCTCATGAGTAGTAGTATAATGTGTTTTGGGGTGTCTTTCCACACATACCCATGCTGGGTGGGAGAAATATCTCTGTAATGACAATTTAGTGTAAAAAAATGGGAAAAATTGTCATTTACAGAGATATTTCTCACACACAGGATTGGTTATGTGTGAAATACACCCCAAAACACATTATACTATTATTCCTGAGTACAGCGATACCACACGTGTGACACTTTTTTGCAGCCTAGCTGTGCAAAGGGGCCCAAAGTCCAATGAGTACCTTTAGAATTTCACAGGTCAATTTTAATTATTTGGTTTCCAGACTACTCCTCACAATTTAGGGCCCCTAAAATGCCAAGGCAGTATAGGAACCCCACAAGTGACCCCATTTTGGAAAGAAGACACCCCAAGTTATTCCATGAGGGGTATGGTGAGTTCATAGAAGATTTTATTTTTTGTCACAAGTTAGTGGAAAATGACACTTTGTGAGAAAAAAAACTAAAAAATCCATTTCCACTAAATTGTGTCAAAAAATAAAATAATCTATGAACTCATCATACCCCTCATGGAATACCTTGGGGTGTCTTCTTTCCAAAATGGGATCACTTGTGGGGTTCCTATACTTCCCTGGCATTTTAGGGGCCCAAAACCGTGAGGTGTAGTCTGGAAAACAAATGAGTAAAATTGACCTGTGAAACTCATTAGACTGTGGGCCCCTTTGCACAGCTAGGCTGCAAGAAGGTGTCACACATGTGGTATCCCCGTACTCAGGAGAAGTAGTATAATGTGTTTTGGGGTGTCTTTTCACACATACCCATGCTGGGTGGGAGAAATATCTCTGTAAATGACAACTTTTTCCATTTTTTTTACACACAATTGTCCATTTACAGATATATTTCTCCCACCCAGCATGGGTATGTGTAAAAATACACCACAAAACACATTATACTTCTTCTCCTGAGTATGGGGATACCACATGTGTGGCACTTTTTTGCACCCTAACTGCGCTAAGGGGCCCAAAGTCCAATGAGTACCTTTAGGATTTCACAGGTCATTTTGAGAAATTTGGTTTCAAGACTACTCCTCACGGTTTAGGGCCCCTAAAATGCCAGGACAGTATAGGAACCCCACAAATTACCCCATTTTAGGCAGAAGACACCCCAAGGTATTCAGTTAGGAGTATGGTGAGTTCATAGAAGATTTTATTTTTTTGTCACAAGTTAGCGGAAATTGATTTTTATTGTTTTTTTCACAAAGTGTCATTTTCCTCTAACTAGTGACAAAAAATAAAATCTTCTATGAACTCACCATACTCCTAACTGAATACCTTGGGGTGTCTTCTTTCTAAAATGTGGTCATTTGTGGGATTCCTATACTGTCCTGGCATTTTAGGGGCCCTAAACCGTGAGGAGTAGTCATGAAACGAAATTTCTCAAAATGACCTGTGAAATCATAAAGGTACTCATTGGACTTTGGGCCCCTTAGCGCAGTTAGGGTGCAAAAAAGTGCCACACATGTGATATCGCCATACTCAGGAGAAGTAGTATAATGTGTTTTGCGGTGTATTTTTACATATACCCATGCTGGGTGGGAGAAATATCTCTGTAAATGGACAATTGTGTGTAAAAAAATCAAAATATTGTCATTTACAGAGATATTTCTCCCACCCAGCATAGGTATGTGTAAAAATACACCCCAAAACACATTATACTACTTCTCCCGAGTACAGCGATACCACATGTGTGGCACTTTTTTGCACCTTAACTGCGCTAAGGGGCCCAAAGTCCAATGAGTACCTTTAGGATTTCACAGGTCAT
Organism: Hyperolius riggenbachi; assembly: GCF_040937935.1. NCBI lineage: Eukaryota > Metazoa > Chordata > Amphibia > Anura > Hyperoliidae > Hyperolius > Hyperolius riggenbachi. The sequence goes on from NC_090650.1 coordinate 255,285,814, forward strand.
TTTGAGACATTTGGTTTCAAGACTACTCCTCACGGTTTAGGGCCCCTAAAATGCCAGGACAGTATAGGAACCCCACAAATTACCCCATTTTAGGCAGAAGACACCCCAAGGTATTCAGTTAGGAGTATGGTGAGTTCATAGAAGATTTTATTTTTTTGTCACAAGTTAGCGGAAATTGATTTTTATTGTTTTTTTCACAAAGTGTCATTTTCCTCTAACTAGTGACAAAAAATAAAATTTCTATGAACTCACCATACTCCTAACTGAATACCTTGGGGTGTCTTCTTTCTAAAATGTGGTCATTTGTGGGATTCCTATACTGTCCTGGCATTTTAGGGGCCCTAAACCGTGAGGAGTAGTCATGAAACGAAATTTCTCAAAATGACCTGTGAAATCATAAAGGTACTCATTGGACTTTGGGCCCATTAGCGCAGTTAGGGTGCAAAAAAGTGCCACACATGTGGTATCGCTGTACTCGGGAGAAGTAGTACAATGTGTTTTGGGGTGTATTTTTACACATACCCATGCTGGGTGGGAGAAATATCTTTGTAAATGGACAGTTGTGTGTAAAAAAAATCTAAAAAATCTCATTTACAGAGATATTTCTCCCACCCAGCATGGGTATGTGTAAAAATACACCCCAAAACACATTATACTATTTCTCCTGAGTACGGCGATACCACATGTGTGACACTTTTTTGCAGCCTAGGTGCGCTAAGGGGCCCAAAGTCCAATGAGCACCTTTAGGCTTTACAGGGGTGCTTACAATTTAGCACCCCCAAAATGCCAGGACAGTAAACACACCCCACAAATGACCCCATTTTGGAAAGTAGACATCCCAAAGTATTCAGAGAGGGGCATGGTGAGTCTGTGGCAGATTTCATTTTTTTTTTGTCACAAGTTAGCAGAAATGGAAACTTTTTATTATTATTTTTTTTGTCACAAAGTGTCATTTTCCGCTAACTTGTGACAAAAAATAAAATCTTCTATGAACTCACCATGCCTCTCAGTGAATACTTTGGGATGTCTTCTTTCCAAAATGGGGTCATTTGGGGGGTATTTATACTATCCTGGAATTCTAGCCCCTCATGAAACATGACAGGTGGTCAGAAAAATCAGAGATGCTGGAAAATGGGAAAATTCACTTTTTGCACCATAGTTTGTAAACGCTATAACTTTTACCCAAACCAATCAATATAGGCTGAATGGGGTTTTTTTAATCAAAAACATGTTTGTCCACATTTTTCGCGCTGCATGTATACAGAAATTTTACTTTATTTGAAAAATGTCAGCACAGAAAGTTAAAAAAAATCATTTTTTTGACAAAATTCATGTCTTTTTTGATGAAAATAATAAAAAGTACAAATCGCAGCAGCAATTAAATAGCACCAAAAGAAAGCTGTATTAGTGACAAGAAAAGGAGGTAAAATTGGTTTGGGTGGTAAGTTGTATAACCGAGCAATAAACAGTTATAACTGCAGTGGTCTGAATTGTAAAAAATGGCCTGGTCTTTAGGGGGGTTTAGCACTGCAGTCTTCAAGTGGTTAAACAGTAGAGGGCGCTTTACTGTTTAAACTTCCTGCGGGACAGGAAGTTCTGTGTAGCTGCTGGAACGGTCCGGAACCCAGCGCGGAAAGAAGACAGGGGACTCGCGCTGGCTGGAACAGGTAATGTATACCCGCTGTATTGCGTCGGTCGTCCGGCATTTGAACGCCGCTATCGACGCACTCCCGACCCGCCGGCGATCGAGAAAAATCTTCCGCGCAGATGGATCGACGGGAGTCGACGGGAACGATCGTTTTCAGACGAAAATCGATCGTTCTGTCAGCGGTGTGCGCGGCGATTTCACAGCTGATTCGATCACTGTGATCGAAACGGCCGTATATTGGCGGGAAAATCGTTAGGTGTATGGGCCCCTTAAGACAGATAGGTCTGAACTAGATGTTCTAGTGGGGATGGACATAATGAAAAAGACATGGAAGTGAGTGGGGGCTGATATCTGGGACTGGATCAAGTTCTTATCTTTTTTCTTCTCCTTTTTTTTCCTTTACTATACTACTCGTTTTCTGCTATGATGTCCTGAGTGTCACATGACTCAGTAGTATTGCAGATACAGTATACACCAGTGTGTTTATAATATAAAGTTATATCTACTTTGATATACCAAAGTTTTTGATACACTGCTTTTCATATGTGCCTATGTACTTTTACTATTATGTGCTGCAAATGGTAGGTAAAACGTGTGCCTCAGGACACCGACACAGTCCTTTGTTATGCTTTGTAACTTGTATTACATATAAAATTTCAACTGTTATAAATATATACAGTATATACTTAGTCAAAACACGTTAAAGCACACCTGAACTGAAAATAAACTTTGGACATAATTCATTGTATGGGATGTGTAGTACTAATGGTAAACAGCACATCAGTAACATAGAACTGAGTCTAATGTTTTTATTTTCAGTTTAAAGGCTGAAATTGTAAGACTGTATTCTAAACAGCAGCCTTGACAGTCTAATGTAAAATCTGCTTCATTCAGTTGTAAAACACAGAGAAGTAATGATCCTTTGAACTTTTCAAAACTAAAATGCTGTCAGTCTTTTCTCAGTGAAATAGTGGGGTTTCGCTTTCTATCATCATGTCAGGTACTATTTAATAACAATGGTCGACATCACATTTCTGAAGTTGTTTATAGACAAGTGGCCATCTGTGGGAATAATATACAGTCTCATCCAGCCTACCTTCCCAATCTTCAATATCAGACATCGTCCAGTTTCCTTCCCTCAAATCATTTCTTCTGCGCTCACTTTCCTGATGACAGGACAGTTATTTCTGTAATAGATTCATGAGACCACCTTCCCCACCTCTATAAAAATAGCATGTGCAGCCTTCTATGTGATGGGGATTATGTGTAAATCTGCATGGTGGCAATGTAGAAAGGGAGAATGCATTATGCCACAAAGCAATAACAAGCACATATGAAATGGATGAGGACTTCTTACTGATCCACTTTTGTATATATATATTCAGACAATATAAAATGGAGAATAGCTTGTAATGGAAAATAGCTTGTAGGCTTTGTAAACAAACATTTTGGATTGTGCTTGCAGGGTTACTCGGATAGATGCGGGGCCTGGAGACATATGCTGTGGATACACACACACACACACACACACACACACACACACACACACACACACACAGATATGCTGTGGAAACACACACTCTGTATAGGTAAGATAGGTAGGTGCCTGCAGTAGTTTAGATAAGTAGGTTCCCCCAGCATAGGTTAGATGTGTAGGTGCCCCCAGTATAGGTTAGATAGGTAGGTGCCCCACAGTATAGATTAGATAGGTGCCTGCAGTATAGATTAGATAGGTGCCTGCAGTATAGATTAGGTAGGTTCCCCGCAGTATAGATTAGATAGGTGCCTGCAGTATAGATTACATAGGTGCCTGCAGTATAGATTAGATAGGTAGGTGCCCCGCAGTATAGATTAGATAGGTGCCTGCAGTATAGATTAGATAGGTAGGTGCCCCGCAGTATAGATTAGATAGGTGCCTGCAGTATAGATTAGATAGGTAGGTGCCCCGCAGTATAGATTAGATAGGTGCCTGCAGTATAGATTAGATAGGTAGCTGCCCCGCAGTATAGATTAGATAGGTGCCTGCAGTATAGATTAGATAGGTGCCTGCAGTATAGATTAGATAGGTGCCTGCAGTATAGATTAGATAGGCAGGTGCCCCGCCGTATAGATTAGATAGGTGCCTGCAGTATAGATTAGATAGGAGCCTGCAGTATAGATTAGATACGTAGGTACCCCGCAGTATAGATTAGATAGGTGCCTGCAGTATAGATTAGATAGGTGCTAGGTGCCTGCAGTACATATTAGATGGGAAGGTGGCTGCAGCGGTGGGGAGGGCGGGCATAGTTGTTAAAAACTCACGTTTCTTCCTCCGATGCCCACAGCTTCCATCTCTTTCCTGTCCTGGCATCTGTGTATTGGTAACAGCGCCCCCTAGGATGACGTGACCGCATGTCACCACAGGGGGCGCTGTTAGCAATACACAGATGCCGGGACAGGAAAGAGATGGGAGCTGTGAGCATCGGAGGAAGAAACGTGAGTTTTTAACAACTATGTACGCTCTCCCCACCGCTGCAGAGAGTGCGGGGCCTCTTCAGGCGCGGGGCCTCGGGCGATTGCCCCACTTGCCAACCCCAAAGGCCGGCTCTGAGCCCTGATCGCAAGTACGAGTGATCATGAGCAGGACTCCGCCCACTTCTGCACTTACTGGTAATCACGATCACGAGTAGAAAGGCATATCCGACTTGAATGCGGTTTTGAGTCAAATAACCGCATGTAATCACTAATCACAAGTCAGTATTCGTGAATAAAAATCCGCCGACTTTAACGGTTAATAGCAAAGCCCCCTTACATGCTAGAAATACCAAATTTGCAGGTTATGTTAAGAAGAACAGTGGGGAAAAGGAGATTTTTTTCAAAAAGGCCTTATAGTTTTTGAGAAAATCAATTTTAAAGTTTCAAAGGAAAAAAGTATACATTTAAATGCGATAAATGACAGGTAATGTAGCAAACCTATGGTAGTGTAAATTTACGCATATCAAAAGAAAGAGCAATTAATTTCCTGAGCCCCTCCGGAGCCGCAACGCTTTGGTCATGGATCGCTATACAGCCGCAATATGGCTGTATAAAGATTCCTGGCAACTTTTCCTATTTTGTTAAACTTTTTTTTTTATGTTCAGAGCATTTTTATGTTACCAAGCATATTTAACCCCTTGTCCTCCATGCAGGCTGGGATAGCTAGAATGCAGAGCCACAGCCGACTGGGGCTCCGCACCTTGAGCTATACCAGCCCGCATGGTCCATGGTATGTGGGGGCTCCATGGGAGAAGGATGGCCAAACCTTCCCCCCCCCCCCCCCCGGAGCTGTTGTCTAATCCACGAACAAGAGGCTCTTCCCTACTTCTGGTGCCCCAGGAGGAGGTGGAGATGACGACTCCCTGGGAGGGTTCATGGTGGGATCTGGGAGTCCCCTTTAAGAAAAGGACCCCAGATGCCCACCTCCCCTCCCAATAGAAATGAGTATAGGGGTACAAAGTAAACCTTTCCCATTTCCATAAAGGGTTAAAAGAAATACAAAATACAACTACGAAAAAAGTCCTTTATTGTTCTCAAGTAACATAAATACTTACCTGTACCTTTAAGAAAATGTTCCCACGCCAATATCCTCAGAAAAAGGTCCCACACCAATATCCTCTATCTTGCAACATTGATTGGACAACCTGCGCAACCACCACCAAACACCGCCAGTCCCCACGCAGCTCTAGCTATACTTAGTATAGCTCTAGAGCAAAAAGCATCTTTGAATTTTAATAGACCAATGGGGAGCCTTGGAGCCAAATTCAAATATGCTTTTGGCTCTAGCTATACTAAGTATAGCTAGAGCTGTGCGGGGACTGGCGGTGTGTGGCGGCAATTTTAACATAACCTGCAAATTTGGTGTTTCTAGCATGTAAGGGGGCTTTGCTATTAACCATTAAAGTCGGCGGGTTTTTAATCGCGAATACCGCCTCGTGATCCCGAATAACTCGTGATCAAGAGTCAGGTAACGAGTGTGATCACAAGTACATTCGTGATCAGCATTCACAAGTTACTCGTGATCACGAGCTCGTGATAAGCACCACTGTGCACTTGAAAAGAATTATGTTTTTTGTAAATACTGTTGGCTGAGGTCCGGAATATATGACATATTCCAGGATGAACTTCAGACAAGTGAATTTTTCAAAAATATGATTAAAAGTTTCTTAATTTTATTGTTTTTTTAATTTATTTATTTGAAAAAAAAACCTAAAATTACTTTAACCGATTTTCCTGCATAGTATTTTTCAAGCTTCCACGTTGATTAGTTAATAGGCATAGATAAATGCTGTTGCATTGCTATATTGTTTTTGTATAATTTGGACACACAACATTTACATTGTGTAGTGTTCCCTTCCCTACTAAAATTATGAGAATGGTTTATGCAGCAAAAAAGAAAGAAAAAACATGTCCCCTTCTTTACAAAGTTTAGGGAGTCACCTAGGTTCTCAAAAACGCTAACAGCTATGGGCAGCAAACACTAAACTGGCTGCATCAGATATTCAGAGAATATTTCTTCATCTCGCCCTGGGCCATTTGAGAATACAGTAACACCATGCAATTTAATGCCTATAAAAAAATAATTCCCTTTTATGTTAGCTATTAAAGCAAATAAACATTTGATTATAATCAGTGAAACATTTACATTCCTGTCTCAGTACTGTACCTGAATATGTTTCATAACACGAATGCCTCACCCAATACTGGATTGCAAGAAAAATAGGGTTGGTATCAGTTTTATGATTTAACGTGTTGCTGTACTCAAAGCCAAGGTTCAAGTTCAAAAAAACTAAAAATTAGGCCCTAATCAATAACACAATATGTCACCCCCAGTATGTACAGTATAACGCTAGGTACACACGATACGTTTTTTGCATTTGATAGATGCGTTCGATAGATAATTTCCGTCATGTCCGATATTACTTTCAATAGTTTTACCACTCGTTTTCTCATAGAAGTGAATGGAAATTGATAAGAAAAGATAAGAGAATGGAGCGGGAAATCAAGCGGAAAAACAAATCGAAGGGAAAATCGACCTAAAGAATGCATCGTGTGTACCTAGCATTACTTGACTCTTTTACTGATAGTAAATAAACTGCCATCTGTGCAGATCTCTGCATGAATAATGTCTGTTTAGGCTAACCCCGCTGCTCATTTAGTTGTAAATCCCTTTTCTGAACTATTTGGTATGTATCTGTGCAAGTGCTGATAACATCTGCAAACTCTCTGAGTGCACTGTACAGCCTGCTCCTGGCTCTTCTGTGTAATATACACTTTGCCAGAGACAGGTTTGTGATTTAAAACAAAACTATTATACCATTACATTTCATTATTAATCAGAGTTGCATATTAAGTTAGTTTAACCACTTGAGGACCACAGTATTAAACCCTCCAAACAACCAGGCCTTTTTTTGTAAAATTGGCCACTGCAGCTTTAAGGCCAAGCTGCAGGGCTGCACAATACAGCACACAAGTGATTCCCCCCTCTTCTCCCCACCAACAGAGCTGACTCTCAAGTCTTTGGGTTCTTCTCTGGGAACCTTGTCATCATAAGCATCCCTCATTGTAGCATGTCTCCTGTTTTGTTGATAGAAGGCTTCTCACTGTGTTGCTTGCTGTCTTCTATTTTGCTTGACAGTGTCAGGCACGGGTCACACTTACCGGCTTTCGTACGCGTTTTCTGCACAGAAAAACTGACTTCAACTGAGAACTCATGTTAATCAATAAGCAAGGTCACACTTTAATGCAGATTTCGCATGCAGAAAAAAAACTGACATCTTGCGCAATTTGTCAGTTTTCTCTATAAATTACATTAGCTGCTGTAAATCAGGGGTCACACTTGTCTTTCAGTTTTCTGCAAAGTGTAGAAACTGAAAGACAAGTGTGACCCCTGCCTCAATCTTCTTCAATCTCCTCTTCTGCTTAATTACCCATGTGCTGCCTGTCACAGCAGACCTGTGAGTAATTGCGATCATGATTTGTGATTGCACACTGGTTGTCAAGCGACAGGCAGCCTGTTGGGCCAATCAAAGTGCAGGGATCACATCCTAGAAAACCACTGGACCCGACAGGGCTCAGGGGTGGATTAAAGGAGCAGCCATTATTTCAAAGGAGCGCACGTAAGTTACCAGGGCATGCTACACAGCACTACCAGACGTTGCTAAATTTAAGCTGTGCTGCTTTAGCAGTGCAACTTAACCTCCCTGGTGGAATGATTATTTCCAGAATGTAGAGTACTTTCTGAACGTTTCAGACCCTAAAACCAGGAAACAAATAATGCTGCCAGAAAGCCAGCAGCAGCCCCAGCACTCACTCATCTCCCTGGGCTACAGCGCTGCAATTTTCCCTCCATCTTCCAAGTGGCCCTGTAACTCTGTAGTGAGACCACTGACGGCGATCTCACCAGACTGATTCAGAGTCTCCATGGAGAGGAAGTAGAATGGCTGCCTGTGTCTGGATCCCCTGGAAGGTGAGTAAAAATGTCCTCTGCACTCCATTGCTCTCCTTTGAGCTCCCAGGGGCTAGCCGGAGCGTAGCTCGCAGTTACCGCCAGGGAGGTTAATGAATCAGCTTTAAATTGTGATATAAATCAATAAGAAGAAATAGATAATGAGTTAAGACTGACAAGCAAAGATAAAACATGCATTCAGACAGATAAATGGCCATGGGAGAAACAGCAGTAGAGCACATCCAAAAAAGCTTTCCTTTATTGTATTAATAAATAAAATATAATAAAAAAAAGCAATAAAATCCAACACTGCCAGTGACAGAGATAGCAGCAACCAGTGACAGACAGAGGCATTAAAGTGGACCTGAACGCCTGCACAGAACATAAGGAAAGCATAGAGAAATGCACCCTGTATGTAGAGAGTTTAGCCAGTCTAATGCCCCCTTATCTCTGTCTAATCACAAATTGTAATTTGATCTTTCCCCTTGTGTCACCTGACTGCCACAGCAGATAAGTTGATTTGAAAGCACAGTTTAGCAGGTATAGAGGGTCCCAAACTAGCATATCTTAGCTTTAAAGCATGGAAGAAAGACTTCCAGAAAGAAGATCTAGAGGACCATATCATACAAGGCTTGAGTGAGTTCAGATCACATATAATAAATGAGCAGCATAGAACGTCACACCTCTTGTTCTTACATAGAGCCAAGTATGCCTTTACCATCAAGTACGCCCACCCACCGCTCATTATATCCCAGCATGTCCTAAATGCTCCCTCCCAAATGCAAATTTGGTGCACTGTATGTGGGAATAATGTGATAGATTATGCCAACAAACTATGTAATAAAGTCAGTAAGGATCCCTCACTACGTTTATTCCATTACCATAACCTACAAAGTGAAAATAGCCAAGAAAAACCATCAGCACTCTTCCATATCATTTTGGCCACTGCCAGGCGGGTTATCTTTCACGTATGGATTCAACTGGAATTTCCTACACTAGGTATGCTATAGAAAAACTTTTCCCTCTTCACCTTGGAAAAATTGCGGGTATCTCAAAGTTTAGAAAAAAGATCTAAAGAATTCTTCAAAATTTGGAGGAACTATATTTTGGACACCTTTTCTCTTACTGAAATCAATGATCTCATGGGAAAATTTGTATTGACCTCATGGTATTGTTTGGAGGATATCAGTGGATCCTTGGGACCACTTAAGTATCATCCACCAAATGCAAGGGTCTGAAGGTTAGACATTCAAGTGAAATGGAATAAGAAAGATTTAGGTTGCTTACATTTTATAAGAGAAAATATGCTGAGAGGCTGGGGATTTTTCTTTTGTTTTGTTTATTTGGGGGGAAGGGAGGAAGGGAAGATGATCGATCAATGGATCAGGTTTATAGTCTAGATTGTAATCCATTTATTGCCTTTGTGTGATATACTTGCTTTGTGTTATTATATATGTATTATAAGTAGACACTGATCTATTGTATGGTGGAAAATGAAAATCTTGCAAATAAAATATATTATAAAAAAAAAGTGTGTACCATGCTTGGGGCCTGATGCGCACTTTCGATTTTGATTGGTCAGTCATCGACCAGGTTTACCAACACCATGTAATATGAGGGCTTGCCTACATAGTCTGCTCGTGGTATTCAATATCTGTTACCGTAAACTTAATGGAGGTGGTGGGATTGATCGCTGATTGGCCAATCATAATTGAAAATGGGCGTGTGCTAAGCTTTAGTCAAGTGTCCCAATTTTGATTGGCCAATGTCTGTCCAATTTTTGCACTCACATGTATTGTGGGCCAAGTTCTGTGAGCAGATTACACAGATAAGCTCTCTGGAAGTTGCAGAGTTGGGCAATGAAAAAAAGAAGAAAGCAAAGGATGTTAACAATATGTCTGCTTTCATGAAAGCAAGAAGTAGAAACAGTGCAGATTTATTATAGGATTTGTATCAGCTGTAACAAATAAATGTTTTTCTCTAAAGGTTATTATGCTGTTGCTTATCTTTTTAGAGCTGGGATGAAGTTCTGAGTTCAGGTCTTCTTTAAAGGACTTCAACAGCGAAAAAAGTAAGAAGTGAAACTCTAACAGTACCAACAGGTACCAGGAGTCCATCCTGTAGGTAGCCAGAGAGCCTCCATTTAGGTAGCAAGGGAGCACCCCCATTCAGGTAGCTAGCAATTTTGGTAGGCAAAGAGTGCCCCTAATTTTTGTAACCACAGAGCCCCCATTTTGGGAGCCAGAGTGCCCACCTTTTAGGTAGACAGAGTGTTTCCCATGTTGGTAGCCAGAGAACCCCCATTTTGGTATAATTGAGAGCCCCCAGTTTTGGTAGCCAGAGTTCCCCCCCCCCTTCATTTGGTAGTAAGAGAGCCCACCAGTTTTGTTAGCCAGAGAGCCTCCCCATTTTGGTAGCCAGAGAGCCCTCCCTGTTTTGGTATCTTAAGAGCCAAAGACCAGTGTATGCAGCAGAAGCATTTACATGAACTCACCTGCCGGGATCCACCACCACATTTACGTCTTCATTCCCTGCATCTCATCTCTCTCCCTAGAGGGAAGTGCTGAATTGCCCAAACTTTCTTCATGAAGACACCGCTACATTAAGGCCTAGGACAACACCTACAATATTGGTTGAATAACCTGGTAATTTTTTATTGTTTTAATTTACCTTTCCATGTGCAAATATGCTACTGTGCACTCAGCCCTGCGGAGATGGGAGAAGGGATGAGTAGGTGGTAGCTGTGGCAGGAAATGAAGAGAGTGATTGAGCAATAGTTTTCTCACACCAGATTGATAATGACCAGTCAGCAACCATTGGAGGACACCTGCCCACACTTTGCAAAGGAACCCCAAATAACCACAATTGAATTATTATTGGTAATAAAAAACATATTGCAGCAGGCAGGGCAGATTGATGAGAGATGCACATGGTTTCTAAAAAGCGGCAGTGCTAACACAAACATAAAATCTCTCAGTGGGGAAGGGGGACTGGCTCAAGCGATCCACTGTGTGTGGGGAAAGAAACTCTCACTGTCCTAGCAATAAGGAGCTACTGGATGATGCCTGACAAAAGCCAAACAGGTACTTTCTATCTATTGCTGCAAAAAGTATAGACTCACAATGCACAGAACTTTGCACATTGCTAGTTAAATCAAATTGACTAATAAACAGATTTTAAAAAGGCTGAACTGGTACTTCAATCCAAATCAGTAAGGTTTGCAGGAACACAATGTTCTTGAGCTAGCCTTCAACTGAGGTTTGTTCTCAATATCGATATTGTATTATGTGACTAAAGCAATAATAATAATAATGCATGGGCTGCTATTGTGCAGAAGAGAAGTGTCACTAGCATTGGATTCTGTACAACATGAACTGCGCTTTGTATAGCAATTGAGATGTTTTTTGTTTAGTTGTAAACAGAGTTTTATTCTGTACCAGATGTCAGCTAGCTTTTCCTAATAAAGTGAATTAAAAAAATAATATATGACCGCTGTCCACTGAGTGGGCGACAATAAAAAAAAAAGTAAATCTTATGTCGCTAGATAACATTACATTTATAATATATTTTATGAGCTCTTTTCTTATTATTTTGTATTTGTCAGCTTTTTGATGGCGTTTACCACCAAGCATCCGGGAGTTGTTGTTTAAACGTTTCCATACAAGTGAATGGGAGCGTTTAACATCGCGAGACAGACGAGATGAGAAGCCAGAAGCTGCCTGTCTGAACCGGCCCTAAATATCTAACAGGACTAACAGGTTTTGGACTAGTCCATCTCCTCGTGGAATTTTCAGGGTTTTCATAGATTTCAGGGCATTTCCTGAACGGCCATTGCCATGTCTAACTGCCAAAATAGTGTGCATGTGATTGCCATTCAGGAAATGCTTCGTAAAACAAAGAAAACTCTGAGTACCCCCAGGAGGAGATGGACTAGTCCAAAACCTGTCGGTTCTGTCAGATTTTAACTGGTTACTTTTTTTCACTGGAGTGGTCCTTTAAGAAAGAAGATTTATGAGATTGATTGTGTGTAAAAGCAAGAAGTTTTAAATCAGGATGATACCATTTATTGGCTAAACTAAGAGAAAAAGAGTAAGCTTTCGGCTAATCAGCCTTCTTCAGACTCTATTCTTATATACTGACAAGATGTTAGAACACACAGCTTATATACATCATTAAGATGCCTCTTCTTAAAGGGAACCTTAACTGAACGGGGGGTAAAGAGTTTCACTTACCTGGGGCTATTACCAGCCCCCTGCAGCAGTCCTGTGCCCTCGGAGCCGATCTGGAATCCTCCGGCCAACCTGCACACCTCTTTTTGCAGTAGGGAATGCGTCCAATAATACGCATGGCGGCCAGCCGACTGGTGAGTCGTCAAAAATGAAACTAAGTGACAGCGGGGGACCGGAGGATTCCAGAGCGGCTCCGATGGCACAGGACTGCTGCAGGGGACTGGTAATAGCGCCAGGTAATTGAAACTCTTTACCCTCCGTTCAGTTAAGGTTCCCTTTAATGGCATTTATTTATATTTGCAAAACAATCTATGTACCTCCTTCTGATGTATAGAAGCTGTCTTTTCTAACATCCTGTCAGCATACAGGAATTCACATGCATAAAACAATCAGCACAGATCTTATTATTGTTAAGTGTCAGTCCAACAGACTCTCCACCATGTGTAATTTTCAGGCTTTACACATCTTGTAAAATCACCAAAGTACTGCTTCCTTGGCAACCAAGCAGGTCCTCCCATCACAAGCGCATCTCCTCCGTCTCACCAATAGGCTTTGGTCTAACCATCTCCCCGGTGACATCATTGTGTGGCCCCCTCACGCAGTTGGCCGTTCGCAGTAGCATCCTGGTTACCAGGCAACCGCTCTGCACCAGTCAACAATCACGCCGCAGGGTGATCTCCTGCAAATAAAATATCCCCATTCTACAAATAAATGACCCCTATTGTGCGGCTATTCCTGCTGCCTCTCCGGGTGCCAACCTGGGTATAGCTCTTGTTACACCCTGAAAAAGGGAATTATAAATAAAGACTCCATGAGCATGCTTCCTCTGCCTGCATCATGTCTGATGAGAATGTTTATTCAAATAAAATCTTGTATAGCATAGAAAAAGGTTTTCAATAAGAACTTTTCCACAATAACATCCAGTTCTCGTCCATTTAACAGTCATATAAAAGGGCAAATACAAAAGCATTTCTTGCTGAACAGATAAAGATGCATTAACTTTGCTGGCTGATCTTTATAACTGCATAGATTCACTGTGGCACGTGGTTCCAGCATGGCTGACTGCAGGGAGTCACTAAACACACATGTGGCTGCACACTAGCTCAGATGCACTTGCAATAACCATATTATTCCTGCAGATCTGTGAGTTATAAGGCTTCATATGAACACACACATTACATACTGGCTGTGAGGCCTGATCTGCTCTTCTTCTGAAAATCACTAACATGGCTGAGTGCTGGTAGCTTAACATATAGTACATATAATACTGAAATGACTGAATTAGCTAGCTTTCTAATATACAGTATAACTCCCTGATATATAACACCTATACACTAAAATGGCTGAATGGCTAGCTGCCTGATATATAACACATACAGCACTGCTCAGTTTAACCACAGCAAATATCTGCTTCACATACATTTAACATGTTCATAAGTTGTTTATATAACATACAATAGCTGTCTAGCAATCACTGAATTCACTTTGAGCTCAAAGTATGGATAAAATACCTGAAAAAGGGAATTATAAAGAAGAACTCCATGAGCATGCTTCCTCTGCCTGCATCATGTCTGATGAGAATGAGGCAGCAGGCCACGAGCCTCCCCTTAGGTACTTTCCCCAGGTCAACAAGTTGCTAAACATAAACAGACTCAGGCAATAGATAGCCCAAATCCTGATCCTGTATTTCAGCCTGTTATCTCCACAGATATTTCAAAGAATAGGATTATTTTCCAATAGCTAATTGGGAAATTACTGCTTTACAGATTTTTCTACACAAAAATCAGTCTATTACACTCTCCCCTGCAAAATTAGATGGCGTCCCGACATCTACACATACTTTAACTTGACAATTTCTCAACCCCAGGCATTCTGGTAACTTATCTGCACTATACAGTGATCAATTTGGTTAGCTAAATCAACAGCACACAGCTACTCCTCATACATATTCTTAGAACTCTTCTTTAGGGTCTGAAATCTCTAACTATGCTTCATAACTAACACAGTTTGACTTCTAGTATGCCTGTAGAAATGTTGGTTGGTAGATCTGAAATGGATTTGACCACATTGTCATTGGTTCAACCCCTCTAATTGGCATGGGATAATACTGGTAAAGCATTTCATTGGCATTCACTACATTATAGCATGTTGGCGTTCCCAGTTGGTCATAAGTAAAGACTTTAGGAGCTCGCCTTTCTCTCCTGGGTAAGTTATGGACTTGTGTGTGATCTTCAACTGAATTTGGACATTGGGATACTAGAACCTCATCCTGCATCTCAACTGATTGTTCATCCTCCCTTGGATTATCTTCTTGCTCAACAGTCTCTTGTAGTATCTCAGGCTCACTTGTATTGGTCAAAGGTGCTTCTTCATCCAGCTCATTCAGTTCATTAAGTGCAGATGTCTCTTGCTCACTATCCACTTGTGTATTAGTCGTCTCACTAATTCTATCATCATTGAACTCTTGAGGCTGCATTACTGGATGGTAATAGTACACATATTCTTCTTCCTCATCTTCTTCCTTTTGATTTGTGTCTTTGTGATCTAGCTCTTTCTTTCTTTCCTTCTGTTTACTTGGTGATTTTGGTTGAACTTCCAGTGGTAAATAATCACATGGTAACAAGAGATTGCGATGCATGATCCTTGATCTTCCTCTACCCTGCTCAGGTTTGATTTCATAGACTGGGAGATCTTTTCCTACTTGACGAATCACAACATGAATATTCTCTTCCCAATGACTACGGAGCTTTCCAGTACCTCCTCTAGGCGTCAGGTTTTTGACGAGGACACGGTCACCTGGACACAATACTGAGCTTCTTATTCTCCCATCATAATGTTTCTTACTTCTCTCTGTTGACTTTTTCATATTCTCTTGCACTATTTCATATGCATTCTGCATTTCTTGTTTCCATTTTTCCATGTATGCTCGATGATCAGGTTTTCCTGTCTCTGAGGTAAGACCAAACAAGAGGTCAATAGGCAATCTTGGAGATCTTCCAAAAAGGAGGTAAAAAGGGGAAAAGCCGGTTACTTCACATCGTGTGCAATTATATGCATAGACAAGCTTATTCAAAGATTCTTTCCAGTTTGTCTTCTGTTTCTCAGTAAGAGTCCTAAGCATCTGTAACAATGTTCTGTTGAACCGTTCCACTTGTCCATTTCCTTGGGGGTGATACGGTGTTGTCCTTGATCCTAGTACACCACAGTTCTTTTTCAACTGAGCAAAAAGCTGATTTTCAAACTCACCGCCTTGATCATGATGTATTGGCATTCCATACTTTAGAGCATAATCGTTGAAGATTCGATCAGCAACTGTTTTAGCAGACTTTGAGGTGGTGGCATAAGCTTGAGCAAAACGAGTAAAGTGATCGATGATTATCAGGATATATTCATACCCACCTTTACATTTGTCCAAGTGGAGAAAATCTATTGACACTAGTTCAAATGGCTGTGTTGTCACAATACTTGTAAGAGGTGCTCGTGTTTCCTTGCACGGCATCTTTTGTTTCAAGCAGGTACACGTTCTTGCCACATAATGTTCAACTTCCTTCTGCATGTAAGGCCAAAAGAATCTATCCTGGATCAATGATAGTGTTCTGTCAATACCTTGATGGCCCATCTCATCATGTAATTCCTTTAACACAGTAACTTTGTATTCTTCAGGTAATACAAGTTGTGTCTTGTTCAATGTTCTTCTTTGGAGAATTCCTTTTTCATCAATATATAGTCTTTCCCAGTTGCGAAGTAGACACTTGCTTTGCTTGCTAAGAGTATTCAGTTCATAACCTGATGGCTTATGGTTCTTCACCTTGCACTGTATTATTGGGCCAATGTGCTTGTCATCTTGCTGTGCTCGTCGAATTTCATCAACTGAAAATGGTTTACCTATTTCATCAATCACTCCTGTACTTTGGGTATCTGTAACTGCTAGGCAAACCCACGGTAGATTAGAGTCTTGAACCTCAATAGCTTGGATTGTTGCTGCCACACAATCAGATGTCAGTTCTTCAGTACATTGTTCCATCACCCTCTCAATATGTAATGGCATTCTTGACAACGAATCTGCATCCACATTTTCTTTACCAGGACGGTAACGGATGGTGAAATGGAAATCTGCAAGTTCTGCTACCCATCTGTATCCAGTGGTGTTTAGCTTGGCACTCAATAGCACATATGTTAGTGGATTGTTATCACTGTACACTGTGAACGTTGGTGCATAATACAGGTAGTCTCTAAATTTTTCTGTAATGGCCCACTTCAAAGCAAGGAATTCCAATTTTCCAGAGTGAAGATGGTAATTCCGTTCAGCTGCAGTTAAAGTCCAGGAGCCATAGGCTATCACACAAAGTCTTCCCTCTTGTTGTTGATATAGAACTGCACCGAGGCCTTGATTGGAGGCATCTGTGTGGAGGATAAACGGCTGGGAAAAATCTGGAAAACCAAGGACTGGTGGCTCAACTAGACAGTCTATCAATTCTTCCAAGGTACATTGATGTTTTTCCGTCCAGTTAATCAATTTATGTGATGACACTCCTTTTCTCTTCGTTGGAACTTTTCGTGTACTCATGCCGCTTTGTGGTATATGGTCTTCTGTGGTCCCTTTCAACAAATCATAAAGTGGTCCAGCAATACGAGAAAAGTTTGGTATGTATTGTCTGTAATAGCTTAACAAGCCCATGATGGCACGTAATTCTCCCACAGTGCTTGGTCTCTTCTCCTTTAAAGCTCTTACTGCAATAGTGTCAGCTGGATCCATCTTGCTACCTTCAGATGAAACAATTCTTCCTAAATAGCGCACCTCATGTATAAACAGTTCACACTTCTTAGGCTTCAGTTTTATTCCATACTTCCTCAACCTCTGAAGTACTTCTCTGACATGATTCACATGTTCCTCAAATGACTGACTGTACACCAATGTATCATCCAAGTAGGGTATACATATGTTGTCTCGTACATCTTCCAAACATTCTTCCATACAACGTTGGAAAGCTGCAGGTGCATTCATTAACCCAAAAGGAATTCTTATCCATTCATACAGGCCCCATGGGGTCACAAATGCAGTCAAGTGCCTGCTGTCTTCATCCATAAACCCTTGATGGTAGGCTTTTCCCTGATCCAGTAATGAAAACCATGAGTGGCCACCAAGGCTATCAAGGATGTCTTGTACTCGAGGAATTGGTTGTCTATCAGGGTGAGTCTTCTTATTCAGTTCTCTGAAATCTATGCACAAGCGTAAGCTACCATCTTTTTTTCTTACGCAGACAACTGGTGAAGCATAAGATGAGCAGGATTTTTGTACCCATCCTTGCATAATAAGGTTGTGAAGATAGTCTTTCATTTCTTTATAGAGTGGCTTCGGTGTGGATATGTATGTGCGCGCCACAGGATTCATATCACTCAAGGAGATTCTTAACTTTAGCTTCTCAATGCTCCCAATGTCATCATCTGATTTGGAGAAAGAGGAACATTCTTCCCGAAGTAGTTTCTGTACCACCTCTTTTTCTGGTTCACTCAAGTGGCTCAGGTCGATTGGTGGATCCCATGGAGTATCAGCAACTTGCTCACTTCCTGCTTTTACTAGACTCACTGACACTGGAAGGCTTTTGTTGGGTTTCTCCATGATGGTATCTGGATACACAGCTTGAACTTGCTGTACAGTACCTATTACAGTTCTTCCTAATATCTCAATGTCATGGTTAGTTGGGTTTTGTACAGTAAGGACAATATAAGGCAACACACTACTTCTCAGCATTACTAACGTCTCACAAAACTCAAGTCCTTCAGGCCACTGGGGACTGACATCTGGCTCAAAGAGAACTGTAGTGTCCTTAGTTATTGATTGTGTTTGCACCTTACAATCTATCTGAACAGAGGTGTGTCTTGGCACAATGACTTTCTCTTTGGTCGTTCTCACTACATAGTCACATGGTTGCTCAGTTGTCACCATATCTATGAAGGCAGTGAAACTTTCTCTCTCAAGGTTTGGGAAGGTGGATCTTAGTGTCTCATGCAGTTGCTCTCTTTTTGTTGCTGATACTTGTGCTGTGGCGCTAGATTTAACCATTCGCTCAATAACATTAAAGCCTATAATGGGTTTTGAGAGCTTTCCACCCTTCATCACTAAGATGGGGACAACAAGTTCAGTGAGGTCATCGTTATCTGTAGCTAATCCAAATGTGACTTCGATGAATCCTAAATAAGGGATGCTCTGTCCATTAGCAGCTGTGATCTTCAAATCCTCAGAAGCATCAAGTAACTCATAAATGTCTCTTAACTTCACATCTGGCAAATATCTCTTTTTCCATTCTTCATCAACAATGGATACTTGGGAGCCCGTATCCCATAATGCTCGTGTTCTATGCCCCTGTATGTAGCACTCAGCTATACACTGTTTCCCTACCAGAGTGACAAGGTGGGAATGACTATCCTCCTTTCTAGGGCTGCTGGCATGCACTGGTGGACCATGATACTGTCCACACGATTTCCTGTGTTGAGGCCAATGTTCAGCTTGACAGATTTTTGAACAATAGGTAGCTTTCTTACAAGATGTACATCAGCTGAGCTTCTGATCTCTCCCCTGAACACCACAGTGGAAACAATATGGTTGGGACGTTCTTCTCCTATTGGTTACTCCCTGTCCCGTGGAAGTAACCATCTCCCATTTAAAGGATCATCTTTGTTTAGTCTTGTACCTCTCGCTTTGCATCCTGCAAGGAAGTGCTCACTACTTCCACATCGGTAACAATGGCTGCAATATTCATTTCCATTTTGCTGACACCAAATACACTTTCTCAGAGGGGCATATGCTGAAGGGTAGTGGCGTTGAGGTCTAAACTTTTGTTGATAGGGGGTAGCGGACATCTGTCTCGGTTCTTGGGGAAACACACAACTTTCTGGAGAATACTGTAACTGTTGAGGGGGTATACACTCCTTTGCTGCAGGTGGTGTCTGATACTGTGTCTGTACAGTGGTAGGTTGTTGAATCGATTCTCTGATTTGTGCAACTTCCGCACCCAGGTTTTTTAATAAAGCTAGGTCAGAACGCATTGCTTTCAGTTCATTCAGTACCTCAGATTGAGTGTTACTAGTTTGGCACAGGTGAGTGCTTTTACCTTTTGTAGCTGTAGATGTCTCTGATTGGACTGAGTGCACTGTGGCTGGTCGTTGTGGGGTGAGTAGCTTCTTTTTGTTCTGTCTCTCTGCTTCATTTGCACAGGCAATGTTGAGTTTCTCCAGAAGCAGTTCATCACTTGTTGTTGTTTGCTGCAGGAATGGTTGAAGGTCACTTCTGATGTTGTCATTTTGCAAACCTGTTAAGACAGTATGAAGAAACATACTCTGTACCAGTACAGGATCATATCTTAGACCAGATTCTGCCTCCTGGGAAGCAAACAGGATTTTTTGTCTTAAATCAAAAGCCCGGATCAAGAAAGTCTGTGGGTCTTCTTTACTGCTTTGTACCTCTGAGGTCAGTTGTTTGTACAATTCTGTTGCACCCTTCTCTTGGTAATGAGATCTGAGAATTCTCCTCAAAGTGGGCAAAGTAAGGTTGGTCTTACCCTCCAGGTAGCTGCGCAGCTGCAAATCTGGTGCTATTGCCCTAATTACTGCATCAACAATTTCTATTTCAGGAAACCCCTTGCTGATTCCCTGCTCAATTTGGTGGGCTAAGCTAGAAAAAGTCAGTTTGTCCTTTTGGCCTGGCTGACCTATCTGACCTGATATTTTAAATTCTCTACCCCACTGCAGAGGAACATGATGCTGGAAAGTCTGCTGAGCGGGAACACGACCTTCATTCAAACGCTTATCTCCTCCCCTCACTGACTTTTTTGCTTCACTGATCTGATTTGTCTGCTCCTGCAGTGATAACTTTAATTTCAATTGTAGTGCTTCTACTCTTTTTTTCAACTGTTCTGCTTCTGAGAGAGGAACTACCTGTCCCTGTACCACATCTGCCTGTGTCTCCTCTGAAGCTGCCTGCTTTTGTGCACTATCCCCATAAGATTGTTGCAGCTCTTTCACTTTATCCTCCAGCATGAGTAACTCAG
This sequence comes from Hyperolius riggenbachi, assembly GCF_040937935.1. NCBI lineage: Eukaryota > Metazoa > Chordata > Amphibia > Anura > Hyperoliidae > Hyperolius > Hyperolius riggenbachi. Next base: position 255,306,202 of record NC_090650.1, read on the forward strand.
ACATGCCCTGATCCTCTAGTTCACATAACTCTTCCCTCTCCAGAAACCTCATAATATGCAAGATTATAAATGACCGACTTTTATCTACTACATTTTTAGATGATGGACCAGCAATAGATAAAAAGTCACATATTTCCAGCAAAGCATCTTTGGATAATGCATACAAGGCACCGCCCACTTGTACTTTTAAGTCCTCAACACCCAATGATTCCATCGCGATTCCTTGCCCCGGGACAAATTTAGTCTGATGTTCAACCTTTTCCTGTAGGATAGACAGCGCAGCTCTCCTGGCACTATTCGTTAACCTCAGATCACATGCAAGTCTCTCCTTCCACAGCTGTTGAACCACCACGACCACTCTGTCCTCTCTGGCAATCAGCGTATGCGAAGTTGAATGATGATTAGGGATGTCTGTCTGGGCAGCAAATCCTCATCACATTCATCTCGGTGGGACCTCCAAAATGTTACACCCTGAAAATGGGAATTATAAATAAGGACTCCATGAGCATGCTTCCTCTGCCTGCATCATGTCTGATGAGAATGTTTATTCAAATAAAATCTTGTATAGCATAGAAAAAGGTTTTCAATAAGAACTTTTCCACAATAACATCCAGTTCTCGTCCATTTAACAGTCATATAAAAGGGCAAATACAAAAGCATTTCTTGCTGAACAGATAAAGATGCATTAACTTTGCTGGCTGATCTTTATAACTGCATAGATTCACTGTGGCACGTGGTTCCAGCATGGCTGACTGCAGGGAGTCACTAAACACACATGTGGCTGCACACTAGCTCAGATGCACTTGCAATAACCATATTATTCCTGCAGATATGTGAGTTATAAGGCTTCATATGAACACACACATTACATACTGGCTGTGAGGCCTGATCTGCTCTTCTTCTGCAAATCACTAACATGGCTGAGTGCTGGTAGCTTAACATATAGTACATATAATACTGAAATGACTGAATTAGCTAGCTTTCTAATATACAGTATAACTCCCTGATATATAACACCTATACACTAAAATGGCTGAATGGCTAGCTGCCTGATATATAACACATACAGCACTGCTCAGTTTAACCACAGCAAATATCTGCTTCACATACATTTAACATGTTCATAAGTTGTTTATATAACATACAATAGCTGTCTAGCAATCACTGAATTCACTTTGAGCTCAAAGTATGGATAAAATACCTGAAAAAGGGAATTATAAAGAAGAACTCCATGAGCATGCTTCCTCTGCCTGCATCATGTCTGATGAGAATGAGGCAGCAGGCCACGAGCCTCCCTTTAGGTACTTTCCCCAGGTCAACAAGTTGCTAAACATAAACAGACTCAGGCAATAGATAGCCCAAATCCTGATCCTGTATTTCAGCCTGTTATCTCCACAGATATTTCAAAGAATAGGATTATTTTCCAATAGCTAATTGGGAAATTACTGCTTTACATTCACATTCTATTACACTCTCACATTTCATACATGTTCAAATTACAACATTCACTTAATCTCTGCTTACTATTCTTTACACAGTCTTATTTGTGATAGAGTAAGATCTTACTAAGTGGGTACAACGTGGGCTTATTTTATATTATTATATTCTATCTTATATGAACTTTACTATATCTACTCCAACTTACTATTTCCAAATTTATTATTCCAGATACAAACAAGACAATACTCAAAAGCAACTCCCCCAAAATTGTGCTATAAATTTTGGAATACGGACTTGGAAACTGTTCACCTCCCTTATGTAATCCTTACTCAGAAAGCAGACCAAGTCAATGTCTGCATTCAATCCCCTAGGTTTTAACGTATTGAGTAGGTATATCCACCTGGTTTCCTTCTGTGATACCTCGTTGGTCATGTCCCCACCCCTCCTTTTTCAACACCACAAAAAAGATAATAGTGAAGGATTACAATTGTGTACTTTCTTAAAATGGGCTGATAGTGTATGACTCATCAGTCCCTTTGCTATATTTCTAAGATGTTCCCAAATCCTTTCCTTTAGAGGACTAGTTGTCCTGCCTACGTATTGTAAACCACAAGGACACCATGCCTCATATGCTACAAATCTGTCATTACATGTAATGAAGTCTCTAATCTTAATAACTTTGTCACTAGCTGTTCCCCTGATTGATGTGACTCTCCCTGGTCTTGCCTCGCTGCACCCCTTGCACACTATACATGGGTAGAACCAGAGGCGTTGCCACCCCTGGAATCTGGGTGGTTGTCTTTGCGGTTCTACACAGCTTGGGGCCAGGATATTTAGAAGATTCAACGTCTTTCTGTAGATAAACTTAGGTCTAGGTGGCAATATTTTGCTTAGTTCTGCATCTGACAACAAGATCTCCCAATGTTTATTTATTATGCCTTCCAGTAAATTATATTGGCTATTGAATTCAGTGACAAAAGCATAGTTATGTAAATTATCATTGGTCCCTTCGTTTCCTGGTAACCTGGATGCTATCACGAACGGCTAACTGTGTGAGGGCGCCACGCAATGATGTCACCGGGGAGATGGTTAGACCAAAGCCTATTGGTGAGGGCAAGGAGACGCCCTTGTGATGGGAGGACCTCTGGAGCGGCCTGCTTGGTTGCCAAGGAAAAGCATAGGTCACTTCTGGGTAGCGAGCGGCAGCCAATGGTGGAGGGGACACCGTTCATACAACTTCCGGGTTAGGGAGGGGGATTGCGGGTGGTGCTTCTTACCATGGAGGATATATATTTTAGCAACTAAAAGGCCGCACATGCTTCTGAGGAGTCGCTTCAAGCGACAAAACTAGTTACGCGCACGCGGCCTACACCAGCAACCGTGGGGACAGATGTGGATGCAAAGAGGGAGGCAAACGAGACAGCGCAACGCAGCCAACCTGGTGGCCAACGTTTGGGGTAGACCCCATTAAAACTCTGTGTGATCACCCACGGCTATGTTTGTAAGTGTGCATTTCTTCTATAATTAAATTGGTTTTACATTTTTACGCTATGGGAGCTCTGGTATGTCTTATTTAAGGTGATATGAACTAGCAACAGCGGCTTGGAAGCAGAAGACGAGTTATCCTTATATGGCGAGGGGCGGCCAGATGACCCCATAAGTGCTGAAGACCCATCTGACAGAGGGTCATAGTATAACGGTGAGTGGCCACTGCTTGGGGTGTGGTGGTGGTTCTCTCAATGAAGTGGATTATCCTGCCTTTCTGATAGAAGAGGATACTGCCCTGTATACTGTACATTGCTGTTTACCTGCTGTTTGCAAGGACTGTGTGCTGGGACATTTGAGCGCAGCTTCTTTTTTGTATATTTTTACACATCTTGTGCTCACCGGGGAAAAGGGAGGCTTACCAACTGCACACAACCCACGTTATAAGGATGTGTGCATAGCTTTAGCAACCAGGGAAATTGGATCGACCAACCAGAATCCGAATTGCACTCCACTCAGGGTTGGGGTGCCCTCCCAGAATATGAGCGTGAATGAAAATAAGAAATGAACAGCAGCTGTAAGTGCAACTGCAAACTGTTTCATTCTAAAACTATACCAAATAAGTAAAACCAAGTAAGGAGCACTTATATACAGGGCCGAAAATATGGAAACCCTGATATAAGTTTGCGCGTGTGTGCTGGCCAACAATAGATAAAAGCGGTAAAAGGTGCCGCTAAAGCAATAAAAGGCGGCATCTTTCTATATGATTTGATTTTGAACTTTGGACATTATTCTTATTCAGCAGCAGTCATCACTATATGATATGATACCTATTGACGCCAAATGATGTTTATTCCAGCATACAGGAATTGAGTCTGAAGAAGGCTGATTAGCCGAAAGCTTACTCTTTTTCTTTTAAGTTAGCCAATAAATTCCATCATCATGATTCAAAACTTCTTGCCTTTATTGGTGGCTAACATCGTACAAGACTCTACTGCTACTGATTTTGTGTATCTGTCGGTCTGGGATGACTTAGAAGGTACATGATCTGCTAGTGCTTGTAAAAAAAAAAACGTGAGAAACTAAGAGCTCAATATTGTGTAGTATATCACAATAAAAGTGGTAACAGATACTAATGAAATAGGAGTAATACTCACAAACAAGGGTTACCCCAAGATAACCACTGATTAGGCAAGTGGGGAGATTAGAACCAGTCCCCATTCAGGATTAAGAGGGATACACCCCTCCATCAAGGGGGGACATAAAATGAGTCACACATTTGAGAAACAGAGGTGCTATAATAGGATAAAATGTATTAAAAACTGTTTAAAAGGGAGGAAGTGGGGATCTATCCCTAACTTCAGCAGCCACACCTCAGAACATAGACTATTCCACTATCTGTCACAGTCAGCGTCTTCAGGGGACGCCGTCTATAGGGTTCATTAAAAAAAACAAAAAACTGCACAGTGCTAATATATGCTCTGTCTTTGCTACCAGATTCATGCATATGTTCACTGTATTCGATTGAATTGTTGACCTTTTCCGCTGATCAATAGTAGTCAAGGCTGCATTTGTGTGGGAGCCTGCACAAACCTGGGGATTATTGTAGAATGACAGCAAAGGAAAAGAGGCGCCCAATATATAAAACACTTTAAAATCAATAAAATAAAGTAGGTTGAGGTGGCTTACCTCATAGACAACAAACTCACTTAATTAAGGAAGTTTAATGGACAATTAGGCACAGGCAAAATGTTTTGTGGGACTATGCATAGTTCCTCAGGCCAATCAAAAGTTCCAGAGCCGTCTATATGCCAGACTCGAGGTGCCTGGAATCTGGCATATAGATGGCTCTGGCACTTTTGATTGGCCTGTGGGAGTCAAATAGTCCCACGAAACGCATTGCCTGTGCTTAATTATCCAATAAACTTCCTTTATTAAGTGAGTTTGTCGTCTATTAGGTAAGCCACCTCAACCTTCTTTATTTTATTGATTTTAAAGTGTTTTATATATATTGGGCGCCTCTTTTCCTTTGGTGTACACTACTCCCCCCACGTATTCAGGAGGAGCCCTTGTGCACCTGTTTTGGGTGCACAAAGGTTTTTTGCTAAGAGAGCGACCGAGTCCAGGACCGCTGGCAGACCTGAGTGGAGTCAGGTGTAATACACTCCACGTGCCTGAAGTGGTCGGTTGCCCCTAGCGCAACCCACCTTTGTGAGTACCCTTTTTTCAGAAGTACTTTTGATACTCAATACTTGTGACATACTGCACTATTTGGGCTCCCGTTCGTCTTTGTCTTTTTCTTCCAGTACCGTACATTGTAGAATGAACCCTTTTGTACATCTACTGTACTGATCAGTGACAACTATAAAACCAACAGTCCCATGTTGAAGGTAATGTGTTATAAAAGCACTAAAATATGCAAGCCTTCATGATTACAATTTTGACAATGGCCTAATTGTGATAGATAGATAACTGCGGTAGCATCTCCAAAACAGCAAATCTTGTTGGTATTCCTGAAATACAGTGGTAGGTACCTAGCAAAGTTCATGCAAGGAGAGCCAACAGTGAACCAATTACAGGAACATGGGCATCCATGGCTCATTGATGGCTTGTGGGAAGTGAAGACTAGTTTGAGCTTGACACCCCTGATCTAAGGTATCTCTGAGTCTTATGTCACAGCACTTTATCTTTAAAATAAAATTAAAAAAATAAAAGGAATACACATAACAAAAATTCTACTTACTAAAAGAAATATATATTTAGGCATACAAATGACATCCCCATTCTACCTTGATTTTCCATTCTGCATACAGTAGAATACATGGTTCATTAGCTATCTGTTTCAATTATTATTACTGTGATAATAATGCTGTTAAACTGTGTATGCAGTTGGTTGAGCAACTGAAGGGAAAATAGCAGAAAATCATTTAAGACTAAAACAAACAGCAGACTGCGCAGAATGTTTGCTAGTAACACACAGTGAAATTGTATTGATTGACTATCAATTTGAATTTAGTATTAATGACTGTAAATGAGTGCAATGAATCTTCTGCGGAAGCTAGATAAGAGGCTGCAATAAGGTGATGATCGCACAGCGAATCATATTTTGTCGTGTAGTAGAGGTTCGCTGTAAATACTAATAGACATTTAGAGAAATATTAATAAATGATTCCACTTCTACATACATCCAAAAATAATCAATTCATATTTGAAGCCTCACATTACAGATGTCAGGAGCTACAGATGCTCAGAGAGATGCAATGCAAATAATTATAACCGGTAAGCAAATTTAATGCAAACTGTATGCAGCTTGAAATTGGGCCAGCAACCTGTATTGCTTGAAGATTACGATTGGTCCAATTCCAAGCTATAGACAATTTATATTTAATTTGCATACAAGTGTGAATTATTTGCACCTCATTGTCCATCTGTATTGGGAGGTGTATGCAGAAGCTGATTGCTGGCCAGGAGTGGCACCACACTGCCATGAATAGAGAACCCCTGTGATCCCCTCCCTGTGTCATTGATTGCTCTGCATCATATGATACAGACAGCTCGAAGGTGGGTGGAATAATGCAAATCCTTTGGATATTTAGCCTTTTATGAATGTACTAGAATAAATAAGGATGTCTGAAGCCAAGATACACCTCTCCTGCCATTTCTATGCCCCCTCCCACCCATACCATGCATCCGTTTATTCAGCCATGCCCTCCCACATTGTCCACAACCCTCCCTGTCTTCTAGTGATGACATCTGCACAAATACCGAGTCCAGAAAGTGATCACAAGGGAAGGGGAAGAGTGAATCCCTGGAGCACAGTAAAGCCCCATTTATTTCAGCAGCGGCGGTACTATACTATACAGCCTTACTGCCATGTAAGAGGGCAGTGACTCACTACAGGGTCTCTTTAAAGAACCTAAAAACAAGAAGCTTTTAACAGGGATGTCACAAAGGTTGGTGTCACCCATGTGGTTTCAGCCCCCCCATAAGTATTAAATAGCTTTTCTCCTTCACCCACCTTCAGTTAGTACTAGCAGTAGGTAGCCTCGGTCCTCCCTCATGCCCAGATAGCACCCCTTTCCCCAGATTTACTGCTAAGTTACTTGGCTTCTTCCTAAATTGGCTCTAGACTGTGATGGACATATGACTACAGTAGGAATTCGATTGGGAGCCCCTCTGATTGACAGTGACTAGACTATGTTCTCTGTACAGCACTGTACACAATATCAGCGCAATGTAAACACTAAATAATAACATTGTTCCCCCCTCACTCCAGATTTCAGAAATAGGTAGGCTTTGTGCCCTCTCCCCCACCTCAAAAGATAGCAGTAAAAGAAAGAAAAATCACTCATGCATGCCTGTTAACTGTTATGCATAAACATTCACTAGGTTTTATATAAATGATACATTAAAAACAGTAAAAAAAAAAAAAAAGGCAGGTTTTGCTAAGTAAAATAGGAATGTACCAACAGGATGAACTCGTAGCTTCTCATTTCTCTCTTGGCAATCTCCAACTACTCATTGCCCTTCCCCCTCCCAGTTAGTCTGAGGCTATAATTACCAATCAACCACACACACACACACCTGATCTATGTAAGATCAGCAGGACAGCCTGGCAACTGGTATTGTTTAAAAGGAAATAAATATGGCAGCCTCCATATTTCTCTCACTTCAGTTGCACTTTAAGCGTTAATAATAATAAAAATTAAAAATATTATTTTAAAAGAACTATTTTTTTCTCCAAAAAAAGCTAATTGATGTTGGTGTTCCTTTAATACAGATTGACATAAGTCCCCGTGGCCTTTGTGCTTTCATAGAGAGTGCTGAATATTGCAGGGTAAAGGCGCCTGAAACACAGGTAATTTCCAGCAAGTGTTTCATGTACGCTGAATAATTTGTTTGTCTTGCCTATCTTAGCCTGATACCTTCTACGTATTGGCAGCAGCAAAGCTGACTTTGCAATGAGCAATATATTGTTTTCTATTACTCACTAGTACCCGTACATACACATTGAGTTATCTAATCCTGAGTAAAGAAAGCACCCACAGGCAATGTAAGTAATATTATCAGTGGGTGTTACTAAACATGCAGAAATCCGTACAAGTTTGTGAAGGAAGTTAGTGAAACAAAATGAACTTTAAACTTTGTGTTATACAAGCTAAGCATGCTAAACTTAACAAGCATAGTTTATGTAATGGCTGGCGTGGCCAGAGCAGATTGAAAGCACTAAACCAACTTATATTTTTAGCCAGGTTATTATTTTAACGCTTCTACATACAGAGAGGCACAGGTGTGGAAACTATTATCTTCACTGTAAAGACATCTGCGTGAAGCATCTATTTTCAGCCGGCTTTGTAGCCATTCAGAATAATCAGACCCTCACAAAATCCTCTGTTTATCAGACATTAACACCCACCATTCTGAATCTGCGGCATTCCACTGGATAAGAGTGATTGGTTATCACTCTACTTCTCTGCTGTACTGTATCTGCAGGTATGGATATTAGGTTTGGTGTTCAAATTTGGGTTACCGTTAACTTCGACCTGAATAAAACGGCAATATCCCTTAGGCAGAGTTGGCTTTTTTGGCACCATTCTCCCTTAATGCTCAATAATCCAGGTGCGTTCCCCCTAATGCCTAGGGCCCTCCAAACACTGAGGGGGTCCTCATCTCCATCGTGGCGGTGGCAGCCAGCATTACAGCATTGCTGGCTGCAATTTGAGTGAACTTCAGGTGTTGTTTTATTTCTGATAGACAGGTAGATAGTATTGCTGATAGAGAAAGAGAAAGATTCACTGCTAATATACAAATAGGTAGGTAGGCATAAAGGAAGGTAGATAGTATTGCTGATAGAGAAAGAGAGAGATTAATTGCTGATAGGTAGATAAGTAGGTAGGCAGGAAAGAAGGTAGATAGTATTGCTGATAGAGAAAGAGAGAGATTAATTGCTGATAGACAGATAGGTAGGTGGACAGGAAAGAAGGTAGATTGTATTGCTGATAAATAAATTGTTTCGTTGCAGATAGAAAGACTCACTGGTGGTATAAATACAGTATATATGCATCTCTAATCTGCTGGGCTGAATGTTACAGCCAGTGTGTTTCCAGTGCATTTTCCTGCTATATTATGCAACATTTTGTGTTTAGGTGTGTACACGCCTTTGATGGATGTCGCCTGTCGGGGATCGGGACCAGGGCTGTGGAACCAGAGTTAGAGTCGGAGTCGAGGAGTCGGAGCAATTTTGGGTACTTGGAATTAGAGATAGAGTTGTAGTCGTCCCTCTTGCGTCATCCCTCCTGCTCAGCTTTCTGCACTTCTCCCCGCATACTGAATCTATAGCGCCCACCCACGCTGTCACCCTGGAGCACCCATCCAGGGTGACAGCGTGGGTGGGCGCTATAGATTCAGTTTGCAGGGAGAAGTGCGGAAAGCCGCGCAGGAGAGATGATGGAGCGGCTTTAGCTATACTCTGTATAGCTAGAACTAAAAAGCATCTTTAAATTTTGGCTCCAAGGCTGCCCATTGGTCTAATAACAGACCAATGGGTATCAGGAGGAACCCCATTGGTCTGTTAATAGACCAATGGGGCTCCTTGGAGCCAAATTCAAAGATGCTTTTTATCTCTAGCTATACTCAGTATAGCTAGAGCAGCGCGGGGGAACGGCGGTGTGTGGCGTTGGGTGTCAGCGGACATCTTCAATCATAGTCACAACATTAAAGGTTATCGTCGTGGGATCATTTCCGAGGATATTTGCGTGGGAAATTTATTTTAAAGATACAGGTAAGTATTTCTGGTTAATTAAGAATAATAAAATACTTTTTTTCGTCGTTGTGTTTTCATTTCATTTAACCCTTTGTGGAAATGGGTAAGGGGTACTTTGTACCTTTATACTCATTTCTCCTGGGAGGGGGACAGGCATCTGGAGGTCCCCTTCTTAAAGGGGACTCCCAGATGCCATCATGAACCCCCCCAGGGACTCTTCGCCCCCGCCTCCACCTGGGGCAAGGGAGACGGGGGAAGAGCCCTTTGTCCATGGATTGGACAAGGGCTCCGGGGTGGGGAGGGGGAGGCTTGCCCGCCCCTTCCCCCCAAGAGCCCCCCCCCATACCATGGACCATGCGGGCTGGTATAGCTCAGGGTGCGAAGCCCTACGCGGCCGGGGCTCCACATTCTGGCTATCCCAGCCTTCATGGGTGACAAGAGGTTAAAGAGGCTCGGGAGGGGGGACCTATTATGTATCAACATATATACGGTGTATATATATGCATATACATACGCACACATATATACATATATGTACTGTGTATATATATATATATATATATATATATATATATATATATATATATATATATATATATATATACACATACACACACACACACACACACACACATATTATATATATATATATATATATATATATATATATATATACATATACATATATATATATACACATATATATATATATATATATATATATATATATATATACATATACACATATATATATATACATATATATATATATATATATATATATACACATACATAAATACAAGTATATATATTTATACACATAAACTAACAAATGTGCTTAAACAAGCTAAAGTGCTTAAAACGCTATTTTGCGTTTTAATGTTAAAACAATAAATAGTGTTTTAACATTAAAACACTATTTAATGTATAACATTAAAACGCAAATTAGCATTTTAAACACTTTGGGCAGCCGCGCGCAGTGGCGTAGCTAAGGAGCTGTAGGCCCCGATGCGAGTTTTACAATGGGGCCCCCCAGGCACTCTATACATAACAATTGATACGGCGCACCAAAACCTGCCAATGGCAACTACAGTGTGAGAGGTGCAAGAAGGGAATGGGGAAGAGCTTGTTAATGTTTACCACTATTCAATGTATATATAGAAGTGATTATTATGAGCACAGGACCAATAGAGAACTAATACTGTAGTTGAGGGAGGGCCCTTCGGGGCCCCTCTGGCCCAAGGGCCCCGATGCGGTCGCTACCGCTGCACCCCCTATTGCTACGCCCCTGGCCGCGCGACAGAAAGTTACAGTTAACTACGGTAAATAGTGATTTACCGTTGTTCTGTATGGCACGCCAGAAGCTTACATTGGCGCTATGTGCCATTTTTTCCTGCTCCCACCTCTAAGCATATAAACAAACATTTTATCTGGTAGGATAGGAGAGAGAGGCACATCATAAATATCAGAACAATAATACTAAATATGTACACTAAGCTTTACTTTTGATTGTTGAGAAATATCTATGCAAAATTCTTAGGAAATAAATGTAGTTTCACCCTTTTCCAGTGGTGACATGCCTAGAGAGGAGTGTTACTAGTAAAGAGTTGTAAATTATACTGTTTAATGAAATATATGAGTTTCTGCTGTCAGTGCTGATGAACTAGATGGACAGCAGTTTCTTTTCTCACATTTGCCTTCTGTATTGTCATGTGAATTTACAATGATTTACCTGAAGACCCAGGAGGTAAAAGAGGATTAGCCACACTTTGCAGCAACTAACAATGATTTTTCTTGCTGTGAAGCTTTCACTGAGTTAATGCGTTATTTACTTATTAAGGCGTTTAAATCTTAGGCAATGTAATCTATGCTTGATGCATTTAGTATTTAGAAACTTCCTCAACTTTACTTTTATTACTGTCACAAGGGGCTGGCAGTGGCATGCTCTCAATGTAATAACATAGGCAGGCTATTCAATGTGGCAATGTCCTATCAATCAAAATACTTGATCATACAAAGTCTGCAGTGGTTGTATATTATATGTCACTGTGCAGTCTTGGATGGAGAGCCATGACATATAACCGTGTATTATTTTATATTAAAGAAAATCTGTAATGAAAAAAACTCCCCTGGGGGGTACTCACCTCGGGTGGGGGAAGCCTCCAGATCCTATTGAGGCTTCCCCCGTCCTTTTCGGTCCCACGGCAGTGGAGAAAATCCTCCCGGAGTGGCGGCGATGTAAATATTTGCCTTTTGGCTCCAGCGCAGGCGCAGTATCCGCTCTTCCCATGGAGATAGGCAAAAATAGCCACTCTCCGTCGGGCCGCTCTACTGCGCAGGCGCAAGTCTCCTGCCCCTGCGCAGTAGAGTATACCCGACGGAGATCGGCTATTTTTCTCCGTCAGAAGAGCCACAACAGCGCCCCCGCTGGAGCCCGAAAAGGTAAATATTGCACAGGCTGTCAGATTTGTCGCCTGTGCGTTGCGGGGGCTGAAGCGAGACCGCCGTGGGACACAGGAGGACGGGGGAAGCCTCAATAGGGTCCAGAGGCTTCCACTACTGAGGTGAGTACCCCCCAGGGAAAAAATTTTTCAGTACACGTTTTCTTTAACATTACCATTTTGCATGGGTTTACATTAGATGTTTAAATGAAAGTAGGGATAATCATAGTCAGCCAACTTCGCTACGCTGGAACTACGCGTAGTTCTACGCAATTACGCTTCGCAAAATACGGTTTCAAAATCAGAAACTTTGCTACGTCTGCATTTCGTAGACTACGCGTTAAAATACGGAAGCTTCACATAAAGCGAAGCGTAGTGTATGCGGATACTTATGCCCTTATGCGGAAACATTTCTGCAATAATCCGCTAAATATGCGCATGGGTGAACTAATATATGCGTACATTCCACCTTCCAATGCGGAATTGTATACGTATAGAAGGGCAATAATATTTCTGCGCATGCACAATGATCCCTATAGATGCAGTTACCGCATGCGTAGTTGACTTCGCAATACATACGTCAACTACGCGTAGCGGGTGAAGCTCTGAATGGCGGTACTACGACTACGCGGAAATACGCATGCGATGTTTTTAAACTTCGTCTGTGAACTACGATGCATAGTTGCGGACTCTGACGCGTATATTTGCACTGGCATAGTTTACGAGCAACCCTGAATTAAAGGCTATAGAAAGTACAAAAAAGTGTAGGGTTAGTGCTGACTAGTTCTGCACTGCCCCATAACTTTTACTTCCACAAGCAGTGTGTTTCCAGAGGATGGGAAAAGTGAGGTCTCCTCTTTATTGGTTGCTATTTTTCAGTTTTTAGGAGGTGGAAAATATGGAGTAGTATAGAGCTGCTATTGTTCAGTATTTTATTACATTTTTGTGTTAAATGTTAAAATACAACTTTCTTTTTTCCATTTGTTTAAACACTTCAGGATCTTTGCTACACATATCTATTCCCCTGTATACTTCACGTGCGGATCAGAAGTGTAGATATGCGTATTGTTTACTTACCTCCTTACTTACCGCCGCCGTTCTCAATTCCCGTGCCGTTTCCATTTGCTTTCGCTGTCACAAACCCCGCCTGCCGGGATCGGGGTATGGGAAACAGCTGTTCCCAAACCAGATCACCATGACTGTGATGAATCAGAGGCTGCAGCAGTGAGATGCAGGCTCTCATTCAAAAAAACCCAATGCTTCTGTGTTTCTATTTATAAAACACGCTTAGTGTCATCTTGTGGCCAAAAAGTAAAAATACAGCAAAATAGACCATTATACACTTTCACATTGAAAAAATATATAAAGTTTTTATTTTATTGTTTTTTAACCCATTCTACCCCGCCCCATAGTTACCAAAATAAAACACTTGTTAAGAAAAAAATTACATCTTTTTTTAAACTACATGATTAGTTACCTTAGGGACTTTTTTTAAATATGTATATCATGAGGGTATATTACTGTTAATTTTGCAAATAAAGTCTTATAATCAGTGATATAGTAATAAAAAATCACTAAATGTAAAAAAATACACCGTTATTTCCAGATAAAATTGAAATGTGAAAATTGTTTTGGTTTTTAAGGGAAAAAAACTATGGTCCTAAAGTGGTTAAAATGGCTGTTCATAAATCATATTTCTTTGTCATATACTATGGTCACAGTTAATGTTATTTGGAGTTACAATTATTAGAGAGTTTGAGTTAATATTATTTTTAAGTTAATCATTTTGCAGTTTTAATGTTCATACTACTGTATCTAAAATATGTTAGATATTTCTTATTTACTCTCAGGCATATTAAAAGATTGCCTACCATAACAATTGTACTGAAAAACTGTATGAAAAGGAACTTCTACCTTCAAATGGTAGCTACTAGCTAAGCAATCAGTCTACTGAAATTAATAGTAGATCTGAGCAGCAGAAAAGGGTTCACATCAATAGATTCAACCATGGCTGCCTTACTGTCCAATGTTTCAGCCCACCAGAGACACTATCTGCATGAAGTTTGTATATGGTCCTTGTTCAGGCGTCAGTTCCTCCAAGTGTTAGCATATCCTAGGCTATAGTTCTAAGGAAGATATCCCGTTGCACTGTGAGAGCGGTTAAAAGTCAAATTTTTACTGTGACATCAATGGACAAAAAATCATAAGCTCACACGTATCAGAGCGAACATGGCTCCTTAGCCATAGCTTACAGGTGAATGCACACAAACCGTTTGAATAGGCAGGTGAGATCCGCCCACCCACCATGATGGGCAGATCTCACTTGTCTATTTAAACTGTTTGTGTGCATTCACTTGTAAGCTATGACTAAGGAGCCATGTTTGCTCCGATACGCGTGAGCTTTTGACTTTTTGTCCATTGATGTTACAATAAAAATTGAACTTTTAACCGATCTCACAGTGCAGTGGGATATCTTCCTTACAACTATTGCCTGGGTCACCGATCCCTGCTCCTGTTTGGATGGTCGTATGTATGGTGGTTGTAGTGGTCCCTTTTTTCCGTTTTTTGTTAGCATTTCCTATCCAAACTAAAATTATAGTTTAATGTGGAATGAAATTCCATAGTACCTGAAAAACTAAATAATCCAATATGAAATTACTTACTTAGCTTACCTATCCATGTTTTTAGTGTTCATTGTCAGACTTAAGAGAAATATGATATGAAGCAATAAAATAATATTTCTGCTGATTTCCATCTTTACTGTGTGTGTATGTCAAAAGTGACATAATTTCTGCCTCTTTTTTTTTTTCTCAACCCAGCTCAGTGTTAATCTTCCCACCCTACTGCCCCTCCCACAGCAAACATCACCTAGACAACAGGCTTACAGTATATCAATATGTATACTCTTCGAAGGGAGGGGGGATTCAGTTAGGCAAAGGTACCCAGACCAGGTGAAAAGGAAAAAGTTTTTGGAGACATAGAGGGACTTATTTTAGAAAAAAAGAGAGGGGTTACGTATATGTTTGGGGACTTTTTTGGGGCAATTTTTTTTAATTTTGGATGTTACAACACCTTAAAATGGTGTTCTCTCTAAACTTAGCTGACCCTAACGTGTGTCAAAAAAATCAGACAGTGAGCTTCTTTGAGGGATAGAAAGTGAAGGATACAGTTCGTCCATTTTGTATGTAAAATGTTGGAGAAAAGCGCCAGCACTATTTAAATATTTAAATAAAAGGCAACGTAATGAACCTGCTGCTTTATGAATAGATGTAGAGCTATCGTTCTGATTACTCATTTCCTGCAAACTCTGGTGGACAGCTTATGTCAGCGTTCCATGGATCTTTATAAAATTGCTCCATGTATAAAAGCAAAACACCTGAAATATTTAATGAATAGGAAAAAACTGCTGCCAAGAACAGAAAATAAACATCATATGTTTTCATTGTCCAACACAGAGGAATCAGGAATCCAGAAGTTATTCATATCTTAACATAATAAAAAGGCAATGCCTTCCGTCTATTTAGCAGATGGATCAATAGCTGTGCTAATACAACAGTTCTTATCACTTTTTCATGATATGGGTTTACTTCTTGTTTCTGTACTACAATACACTTCTGTGAAAGCTGAAACTAAGTGCAAGGTTCTATTTAACTTCAACAATCATCAGAGTAAACTGTACAATCCTAAGTTACAACTCACACTTTTATACGTTTTTCAAGTAGCAAATATAACATTACTGTACTATGTTACCCAAGAGCATATACTGTATATCACTAGTCATTTAGACCTGTTTGCCCCACACCATGTGCATCTGTCCTGCGCACATCTGCACATGTCCACGATCGCTCACATGTGCCCACGATCGCTTGTGAACATGTTAATGCCCACGTAGTAGCATGCCCACACTCGCCCAGTGCCCAAATACATGTTTATGGCCGCGGATCCGCATCTGTGCACTCGGTGTCTGCCATAGAAGCAGCCCATGGACGTAGTTTCCTGGGCTATTATTAGGATGTTGTACTATACTTCAGCTTATATCTTCTGTAAGTGTGCCCAAAAAGGAGACTAGATTCCTGAACACTTGCATTTCAAAACTTTTCATCAACGCCACAGAATATGTTGGCGCTCTATAAATCAATAATAATAATAATTATTTAGCCATAGAAAATTATAATTTTTACAAAATACTGTTTTTCCTACATATAAACAGTATATTAACTAGTCAACTCTACTGAGTGATATGTGCCAGAAAGGGTTAGCTACACAACCATAATGTGTTTTCCTATAGAGGGAGTTTTTGTCAGAATTGGAAAGGCAAGTGTATATTACTCAGGATATGGGGCTCTGCAAGTACACTGCAGCTGTCAAATAAAGAGTGGTATTGTTGTGGTATATTTATGAGAGCAAATAAATACTTTAAAGGTAGCCATACATCAAGTAATTCTGATTCAATTGACAAAGCGATTGACTTTATTGGGTGATCGACTGTATATGGTTGATCAAAAGACGATTGAATAGTAGCTAACACACTACAAGTGACATTCAGTGTGATTCACCTTCACTAATCGATCTGACCAATGTTGTGCCTCCATGTTTTGAATGAAAAAATCGATTCAGAGTCAATCAAATGACATGTGAACAGTAGCAGCAGATTCCCGCGTGATTGACCGATATCTTCCATCCTGCTCGATCAACTAAGATGGTTGATTCAACATTATATCAGACACTTTTCATTGATTGGGAATTCTGGAACATACTCTATTCTCTCTCGATTCTATAAAATGATCAAATGGAATGGTTGATCGTACAGCCAAATCGCTAGATGTATGGCCACCTTAAGTTGTGTCCTGTAATGGGAGTTCCCATCTCTGTGTACACTAGCTGCATGTTTGTATCTATGTATAGGAGCTGACATTGGTTTATCAAGGGACTGGCACAGCCAGCCCTCATGCTATAAGGATACCATCTTGTATCATCTCTGTGATGAGCCTGGTAACTGTACAATAAGAGAGCGGCATTCTGTCTAGTCTTGACTGTGAAAAAGGTAATTATTAGCTTTTCCAGTGAAACCAGCTTCAGGCTTTGGATTAGAGAAAAGTTGTTTATAATGTTGACTTGGAAACTTATTTACATTAATGGATTAATTTCTGCAATCTGCCAGAGCTTGACATTTTGACAGGTCCCTGTTAGGTTGGTTGACTTACTAATCCAGTAGCAACCTTTAATCAATTTAAATGGTTTCCTTTTATCCAAAGAAGTGAGATTGCAGAATTTTGGGGTTGCAGGCAAATGTAATATACAGTATTTTCTTTAGCTTTTTTATGTTACATAAGAACTTAATGACACTTTTTAAGCAAAGGAAATGTTGAATTCATGCTAAGTGTGATCAACAGAAAGTTTACTGAAAACTGTAAGCAACTTGGAGTATCCTAACCACATTTTAAAAGCGTGTATGGAGGTTAAAGTGACTGTCATCAATTTGCAAACGTCAAAAGTGGTTCTGTGGTTTGGCATAAGCAAAAGGCCAGTCCCTGAAATCCTACAAAATACATTTTCCAGGATTGCTAGCAGTAGCGTAACTATAGGGTAGCTGCCCTTGCAATTGCATGTGGGGGGGGGGGGGGGCAGACTACTTTATTTTTCCTCTTCCACTATGTCCCCCCTCCTGTGCTCTCCTGGGGCTTACCTCTCCGACTGTAAGGTCTCTGTGGTGCTTCTGCCGCAGCCACTAGGTGGCTCTGCTTTCCTCTTGGTCTTCAGCATGTTGTGTGACTTCATGTCATGTGCAGATATACTGAGACCAAGAGGAAGGCAGAGCTGCAGCAGGAGTATTGGAGAGACCTGACAGTCCAAGTGGTAAGCCCTGGTCGTCACTGTTGCTGTGCTGATCTGTAGGTTTCTATGATGGATACAGCCAGGAGAGCGTTGGTGGGGGCCCCTGGTGGTGAGAAAGAAGTCCAGGCCCCTCCTCCCTGCCATGTGGTAGCATGGAGGGCTTCCTAAAAGTTTTACAGGGGGACCCCTTGAGATGTAGTTACACCCCTGAATGCTACATTGACACTTAGGTGATGATTGAGGTACAAATAGCACAATACAGTACACATCATACCTGGCACTATGTTTACTAATTTGCAAAGGTATATATATATATACACCATACTAAACTCACCGGAGGCAGTTGTTTGTGTCTGCCTCAGCTGAGAATCCAGCATATGTATAATTATCCCCTGAGCTTATTCAAAGATCCAGAATATTACATGACAGTGAGCCCTGAGCGATTGTTCTCTTCCTTACTCCTCCCCCCAGAATCAACTTTCTCATTCGCTGCATGTCATCCCTCTTATCCTCCCCAAAGAAACATATCGTTCTGCTATAGAAGAACCCAGATCAGTGGGGTGACAACAGTTGTACATGTGTTTGCACCTTTCATCAATGGAATATGAGAGCAGTACTTGTTTTTGGTGAAAAAATCTGAAGTGAGAGCAATGTAAAAGTAAAAGGTGTAATTACAGACTTCATTTTATACTGCTACTTGTCTGATTGTTGTTCTCCCCCTCTAACTTAACAACCTTCTAAATCACTAACCCAGAACCAGTATGCAGGCCAGTAGCTCTGGTTACCCTCTGAATCCGTTGGCTGCATGCTTGTTCCAGCTGGGTGACTCCGCAAACGCTATTTTAGCATAATAGCCAAATCATTGGCATTGAAAAAGAGAGTAAAGATGACAGCCTCCACATTTTTGTTAGTCTTACTTTAAAGCCCAAATCCAGGCATAAATATTTTCTTACACTTGTGGAGGCACTTAGTGGCAGAACAAAAAATTGTATCTCTGCACAAGATTCTTGATTATGTTGGTGTTGTCCAGTAAAACTCTGTAGAGGAAAACAGAACCTGTTATTTTCCAAATGTGTAAAGCTACCCATCAAAAAAAATATGGGTTAACATTTGTTTTATTAGTTGCAACATCTTTAAATGACCACTATTCTGAAAAATGAACTTGTTTAATGAAACATATATACAATATATATAAATATAGTGGCACACCCAGTGTAATGTTTAATTTTTGTAGATAGAGTATGAGGATTCAGGACTCACATGTCCCTTCACATGTTGGCATAAGTACCATTGCTCAGTCTAGTCACCCAAAAATGTACAGAGTAGTAGGGAGTGGGATACCACCTGACATCTTTGTACAGATCTTTTCAAGGGAATGTTATGTAAAGAATAAAAGAAATACTGAGAATCCCCCATGAGGAGATGGATTAGTCCACGGTCACAGGTGTTAGATCTTTCCTTCCTACTGCAAGTGACAGCAACAAAGGAAATAGCAATATACAGTACATTTTACTTTGGAAAGATGTACTTCTTACATGTATCTAGACACATTTTTTGTAAATTGTACAATTTTTCACGACAGTGGTCCTTTAAAGGAAATCAATATAGCACATATCAAGGATACGCAAGCCATTTTGTAATTAAATGACTGTCCATTTCAGTCTGCGGCTGAGCTATAACTTCACACGACAATTGTCTCAAAGTATGTCAATCCCAATAGCTCTGTTCACTTGCTATCTGCGGAAATGACCTACCACAATGTGAAGACCCGCTGTGCAACAGACACAGGTCTGCAAAAATACCCTGTATGTAGCTGTTCTGAAAATACCTGTTGTTGTTTTTTTTCCAACACATACTGTAATTTGCTTAGCCTATATAGGGCCAAAGATTGACACCTGATGTGTATGAGCTCAATGTTTATCCTGGTATACACCTGGCTGGTATAGCACAGACAGGAAAGGAAGTGGCCACACATTCATAGTTCAGGTGAAGGATGTGCTTATGACACATGCTTGTCCATACAGCAGGTCAGTAGTGATGCTAAAAAGGCTGCAGATGTAGTCACACACATCTCAGACAAACCACTGGTTTTGATTTACTGTATATACTCGCAAGCAAGCCCCAAAAGTGGGCCAAAAGTTGGGGGGTCGGCTTGCTTGCGAGTCTCGTTGGTGGAAGGCCGCCTCCCCCCCGCCCCGCGTCTGCCGCTGCTATTAGCTTACTGTGCGGCTTCCTCTATTCCCCTCTCCGTCTCCCGGGCATGTAAATAGTTCACAGCAGCTCGCTCCACGGCGGCTGCTGTGTGATGACAGGAAGCTGGAGGCAGAGCGGTTTCCATAGTAACGGTGATACACATCGCCGTTACAGGAAACCGCTCTGCCTTCAACTTCCTGTCATCACACAGCAGCCGCCGTGGAGCGAGCTGCTGTGAACTATTTACATGCCCGGGAGACGGAGAGGGGAATAGAGGAAGCCTCACAGTAAGCTAATTGCAGCGACGGCCTCGGGGGGAGTTGGGTGAGGCGGGGGGCACTATACTAGCTATACTTGGGCACTAAACTAGCTATACCGAGCACTATACTAGCTATACTTGGGCACTAAACTAGCTATACTGAGCACTATACTAGCTATACTGAGCACTATACTGAGCACTATACTAGCTATACTGGGCACTATACTAGTTATACCTGGCACTATACTAGCTATACTGAGCACTATACTAGCTATACTGAGCACTATACTAGCTATACTGGGCACTATATAGCTATACTGGGCACTATACTAGCTATACCTGGCTCTATACTACCTATACTGAGCACTATACTAGCTATACTTGGGCACTATACTAGCTATACCGAGCACTATACTACCTATACTGGGCAATATACTAGCTATACTGGGCACTATACTAGCTATACTGGGCAATATACCAGCTATACTTGGGCACTATACTAGCTATACTGGGCACTATACTAGCTATACTTGGGCATTATACTAGCTATACCGAGCACTATACTAGCTATACTGGGGCACTATACTAGCTATACCGAGCACTATACTACCTATACTGTGCACTATACTAGCTATACTGGGCACTTTACTAGCTGTACTGGGCACTATACTAGCTATGCTGAGCACTATACTAGCTATACTGGGCACTTTACTAGCTGTACTGGGCACTATACTAGATATACTGGCCACTTCACTAGCTATACTGGGCACTACCTACCCATACTGGCCACTATACTAACTATACTGGGACACACTGGGGGGATCACACAGCCAGCATTTCCTACCCACAGCTTATATGAGGGTCAATCATTTTTCCCTGGTTTTTCAGGAAAAAGTTGGGGGGGTCGGCTTATATGCGGGTCGGCTTGCTTGCGAGTATATACGGTATTATGCTTTTTTACATCTGAATCCTACACTGCAACACATACAGCTAAACCAATTCAGTCAAACAAGAACTCCTGAAGCCTGGAAATAATTCGAAGACAACAATCTCTGCTTCACATTTATGTCTTCATTCTTCAATTTACAGTACACTATTTTCTACTATATGAGGCTTGAAACTAACTTAGCAGCAAGTTTTATTCCACTCATTAAATTTGTAATTTTTAGGAAAATTAATTCCAATGTATTACTTTTCACGGTACGTCACTGTCTAATTTTGTCAGCGAAACAGCTGTTTGCCAACATCTGGAGTCTCTCTGTCCTACCTGGAGACCAGTGATCAAGTTTACAAATACTTTCATAAGGACAGGTGTTTTATTCAACATGGTACAACCAGCTTAAATATGCAATACAATTGTTTCATAACAGCTATTCACTAACAAAATGAAAATGCCCAGTGGTCTAAAGATGCAATTTAGTGGAAAGCAATGAGTATGCATTGTGTTGAAACTGTGAAATGGTAAAATGTTTAACTGCTGCAATATTACTGGAAACGTTATATGTTGGATAGTAAGTGCATTGCCAGAAATGATGATTGAATGAATATAAAGCTAGAAGTGAAAAATACTTTTGAGTAGCCAATGTATTTGGCAGATTTAGCAGCTTAAATGGCACTTGGTGATGTTCCATGCTGGGCCCTTAAAGAACAAGCAACACCCATGCTAACCTAGACATAAAAAACACATATATAAGTAGATAAATAATACTACTTCTACTTACATAACAGATGTATTGTGCTATCCACGTAATGATTCCTGTGAATTTTACAAAGGAAAAGCAGAAAATCCTATTCCAGGCAGTGGCCATCTTGACAAGCTAATGAAGCTAATGCTGACATCATATTCTCCCTGACTCTTGTTTTCCCCCCTCCCTTCTTTTGCTCATTGTGTATTCATTAGCTGCCCTCCTCCCAGAGTCTTTTTTTTTATTTACACATCCAATCACTGAGTCACCTCAGCCTTGCTTGTAAACACAAGTGATCAGCTAGGCAGGGAAATAAATGGAAGAGGAGGAATATATTATAGATAAAAAACTCCCAGCATTCAAAAGAACTCCCAGCATTCAACTTTTTGGCACTGTTTGGCACTAGGGCCAGTGCTCCTAAAGTATGTGATAACTCCAAACCATAACAGCAGAAAAAGTTTTGAATGCAGGATTAGCATCTTTATCACTTAATACACTCAGACCAGTTGCAGTTAAAATTTGATTTTTATGGTGACAGCATCTTTATCACTTAATACACTCAGACCAGTTGCAGTTAAAATTTGATTTTTATGGTGACAATACAGCTTTAAAGGGTGATGTCCAGAAACAATGACATTTTTGTATATCTCGAAATAGAAACAGTAGAGGTGCACAGTAAAATTGTCATACTTTAGAGATACCATCTTTGATTATAGGGGTAGGGTTACTTTGAGCGTACATTGGAATAGTGCGCTACCTTCTATTTTTTTATTACAGTCAAACTGGTAAAAGTCAGGGTGAACATGCATGGATTTAGGCTATGCTGCCTGGCCAACACAGCTAACAGATGAACATGCCATTCATTTCAGAATCTGCCTCCTCCTCCAAAGTAGCAATTACCAAACAGCAATCCAATCCTGAAGAATCGTCAGAATAAAAAGATAATGAACAGGTTTATTTAAGGAGAACATTTGTAAAGGTGCCCATCCGTCTAGTGATTTTGGCAGCCGATCGACCAATAGACAGCTCTCTCTCTCTGATCCAATCTGATCAGAGAGAGATCTGCTGGGCGCCATTAACTGCAGGCTGATTCCCGATTATTTTCATCATGAAATATTTCGACAATCGGCCTTGTGATGCCGCCTTGTCGCCCCACCACCCTGACCACTGCCCCCCCCCCCCCATCGGTAGATGTATGGGCACCTTAAGGATCAGGAAGGCATGCACAATATATAGTCAAATCCTTGTTCTGTCTCACAGTGGGTCTGGGTTAGTTGCCACTTCCACCACAGGAACATGTAAAACTTGCTCATTCTGACATTCTGATATAGTTCATCTGGCACCTCAAGCAAATAAGATCACTTCAGGTGTATC
The DNA here is from genome assembly GCF_040937935.1 of Hyperolius riggenbachi. NCBI lineage: Eukaryota > Metazoa > Chordata > Amphibia > Anura > Hyperoliidae > Hyperolius > Hyperolius riggenbachi. Next base: position 255,329,677 of record NC_090650.1, read on the forward strand.
CAATGGCACCATCAGTTCATTCACAGCTTGAATGTGCTAGGTAATGAAATGCGAGGAGATGGAAGTAGGAAGCAGGAGAAAAAGAAACTGAGCAATTGAGGTTGTAGGAGTTAATAAGAGTAGCGGGGGGAGGGGGGGGAGGCAGTGGAAAGAAAGAAAGGCAAGGAAAAACGGAGGCGGTAAAGAGGAAGGGAGAAAAGGAAGGGGTGGAGTGAATAAGAAAGAGGAGAAAAGGGAACAGGGGGAGGGAAATGGTATGGAGAAGATAGATGGAAAAGGTGAAGAAGTAAAGAGAGAAGGACATCTGACCAGTTATAAAAAAAAACAACGAGAAAATAAAGAAACTATACATATACACATATACCTAAATGTATACCTAAATGTGTCAATTTAAAAAATGAATTGAAAGAATTGCTGAGATCATTCAGCAAGGGATTATGCAAAGCCCAGATCTATGCTCAGTCCACTGAAATGTAGGGTTCCCGAAAAACTATAAAGATCTATTCTGCATTCAATTTATTGAAACATCCAGATAACTCCCTTTTTAAGCTTTATAATAATTTTACACGCTAGACCATCTGGTTTTCCATTGTGAAACATTGTAATGTAGACAGTCACTGGGCTTTTTTCTTTCAAAGAGTCCCAAGTTTTCTCCACAATTGGAACATAAATTGTCTCTGTTTTCCTCTCTAAAATTCACCATGCACAGACACTTCATAATCAGTAGCACAGTTTATAACATTAAAAACCTTACCTATGTCCCCAAGCATCATGCAACATAGCAGTTCTCTCAACGTATTTGCAAACATTACAGTGACAACATTAACCTGTTGCCAACTGCTCCACGCCAATTGGCGTGAGCAGTGCGGCAGCGCCAGGACCGCTCCACGCCCATTGGCGTGAACGGCCGTCTATGGGTCTAGCAGGAGATCGCGCACACGCTGCGTGTGCATCTCCTGCTTGGGGGGGGCGCTCGGGAGACTGTTAGACAGCGAAATGCCGTCTAATTACTTTGTCCAGCGCTGCCATCTGCAGCACAGCTGTACTGGGGACAGCCGTGTGCCATGGCTGTCCCCCTGGCAGGCTGAACAGTGATCAGCTGTCATAGGCTGAAGCCTATGACAGCTGATCACGCTGATTGGCTGGCGGGGGGAGGTATATAGAATAAATGTAAAAATTACATTTTATTGAAAATTTAATAAAATAAATATTCACCCCAAAAAAATAAACACCTGGGGGACGATCAGACCCCACCAACAGAGAGCTCTGTTGGTGGGGATAAAAGGGGGGGGGGATCACTCGTGTGCTGAGTTGTTCGGCCCTGCAGCTTGGCCTTAAAGCTGCAGTGGCCATTTAAAGAGACACTGAAGCGAAAAAAAAATTATGATATTATGATTTGTATGTGTAGTACAGCTAAGAAATAAAACATTAAGATCAGATACATCAGTCTAATTGTTTCCAGTACAGGAAGAGTTAAGAAACTCCAGTTGTTATCTCTATGCAAAAAAGCCATACATTTCTACGACTTTCAAAAGTCGTGGAGAGGGCTGACTTTTATTATCTCAACTGTTTACTTTTTCTCTGCCAGAGGAGAGGTCATTAGTTCACAGACTGCTCTGAAAGAATCATTTTGAATGCTGAGTATTGTGTAATCTGCACATATTAGAGAATGATGCAGTGTTAGAAAAAACACCGTATACCTGAAAATAAAAATATGAGAATATTTTCTTTGCTGCTAATCTTCTAGTAATTATTCATAGTACACAACCAATTCATTATATCATATATTTTTTTCGCTTCAGTGTCTCTTTAAGCAATAAATGTTCTGGTCACTGGGGAAGTTAACAATGCAGTCCTCAAGTGGTTAAAGTAGGTCCTCAAGTTACTCAGAACTACCAAACCAGGGCCCATATGCAATTACATTTTTCTCCTGAGTTTTCTCCTGGGTGATATTTTTTAATTTGTCAATAGAATGCATTTTAAGCCATCAGAAAGCAAGAAAAGGCTCAAAATAATTTTGATAGTCCTTTTTTATTTACTTTTGGGTACTTTTTTAGTTGAAAAGTGCTGGAAAGTTATTTTAATTTGAAGATGAAAAATTATCTCCTGGGAGAAAACTCAGGTGAAAAAAGTAAATTGCATATGGGCCCAGGACTTTCCCTTTTTTGAGCACAAATCAGATTTGGTTGAGGCATCTTCTAAATTATGGGCTCTTCTGGCAATCAATAATTGAAGTGGTCTGACTGTCTTGGCCATCAGTGAATCAAGATGTAAAATACTGTATGTGTTAAAACCTGCACATAACGGTTCCCAGTGGAATCCATACTTAGTAATCACCCAGATACATGTTTGCCTTGCAGAATGATGTGTTTTGTAGTCAAAAGATCCCAAAAAGATTTTAAAAAATCACTACCAACCATGTAAGGTAGCCTTTTTTTTGTTTTGTTTTTTGTTTTACTTCTAAACTGAAACATCACAAAAAAGTAAAATAATTACAGAAAGCCCCACCAGATGAGAGCAATGTTATCAAATGAACAGTATCTTAACATCCCTGGCGGTAAGCCCGACCTACGCTCGGGCTAGCCGCCGCAGAGGATCACATGGCCCCGGGAGGATTTTTTAAAATAAAATCTACTGTTAATGCTGAAGCTAGCACTTGGCTAGCTAACTATGTCCCCCAAGTTTCGCCGCTCTCCACCAATCCCCCCCGATCGCCGTGTACCCCCCAGGGATCCCATGACAGCGCAGCCACCCGATCAGCTCTAGGCTTCGCTATTGGGAGGATCGGGACTGCGCATGGCGTCGTGACGTCAATGACGTCAGATATCGCGTCCGATCACCACCATAGCGACAAGTGAAGCTGAATGGTGAAGCTGTGGCTCTCGCGGGATCGCGGAGGGGTAAATATTGCCGGCGGGGCTTGGGGGACATAGTTAGCTAGCGAAATGCTAGCTACAACATAAAAAGCACAATTTTTTTTTTAAAATCCTCCCGTGGACGCAGCCTCTGAAATTGCGTATCGCCAGGGAGGTTAAAGGGTTTTAAGCAGTTTAACTTTCTAAAGGTCTTCAATACTGTTCCCCACAACAGTCTGGTGCAAAGTTGAGGATGCAAGGACTAGGGAAGAATCTGTGTGCCTGGATAGGGAACTGGCTAATGGGCGGAAAGCAAAGTGTTGAGGTTAATGGATCATATTCAAAATAAGTGACTTTTAGCAGTGGGGTCCAGTACTCTTCAGTGCGTTTATTAATAAACCTAGTAAATGAAGTAGAAAGCAATGTTTCTATTTTTGCAGATGATACAGAATTGTGCAGAATCATCAACTCTCAGGAAGCTAGTGACATATTCCAAAAGGATCTGGATAGGATGGCTATATGGGAACATACATGGCAGATAAAATTAAATGTTTAAAAATGTGAAGTCATGCATTTTGGTTGTTCCAACGTCAAGCACCATACAAAGTAAACGGGATACAGATGGGGACATAACATTTGGAGAAGTACTTAGGAGTACTCATTGACAACAAGTAAACGGGATACAGATGGGGACATTAAACTTGGAAAAGGAGTACTCATCCACAACAAGTTAAATAATCGTATTCAATGCCAAGCTGCTGCAGCTAAAGCAAATAACAGTTAGGGATGCTTTCAAAGGGAAATAAAAACTTGGGATGCTAGCATAAGATTGCCCCTGTTTAACTCCCTGATAAGGCCACATCTGGAATATGGAATTCAATTCTGAGCACCACATTACAGGAAAGATATTTCAGTTTAAGAGTAGGTGCAGAGACTAACATGTACAAATACATCAGAGGGCAATATAAAAGCTTGGCAGATGAGCTTTTTGTCCCTAGACTTTTGCAAAGGACTAGGGGACATGATCTGCGCATGGACGAAAAAAAGTTTTAGTTATTTATTTAGCAAGAAGTTTTAAATATGGATGATATCATTTATTGGCTAATTACAAATAAATAAGAATAAACAAGCTTTCGGCCTTGCAGCCTTCGTCAGGTTTACATCCTGTTAGTTTGCAAGCTGGTGGTACAGACAGCTTATATACATGCAACATCAAAAGGGAAAACAGATATTTTTTTCAAGCATAAATACATCATTAAGATGCCTTAATACAAACAGACCATCTAAATGGGGTAAGATAAGGATCCTTGTTTACTCTATTGCTCACAGACCTGGTATTAGAATTGACCCAGAGGTATCGTAAATTCTTAGTTCACAAGTTCAGCTAGAGTGGCTGAGACAGTTCATATATCATCAATCTCATACCAATATAGAAAGTTGTTGTCCTTATTCAAACCCTTCTGCAGAGCTTTGAACCAATTTATAAATTTTGTTTCTGCTATTAATCGGTCATTTGACATTTTGAAGCCGCCCTTCAGGGCAGTGACACAAAGATCATCCATGCTGTGTCCGTTGGACCGAAAGTGTGTAGCAACTGGGAGTCCAGATTTGGTATCATTAATAGTGTGCCTGTGTCCATTCATACGTTTGCGCAGAGTTTGTCCAGTTTCTCCCACGTACATAACATTGGGGCATTTAGCACACATGATCAGATATACCAGATTGGTGGACCCACAGGAAAATTTACCTTGTACTCTGTACTCCTGTTGTGAACCTGGTATAGTTACCCTGTCACTGGAGTAAATGTGTCTGCAGGTCCCACATATTTTTTGTCGGCAGGGTGATGTTCCGTTTTGTTGAGGCCTATTCAAAGAGCTCCTGACAATCATCTGTTTTAGATTGTGTGGTTGCCGATATGACAAGAGTGGAGGTTTAGGGAATATCGTTCTCAGTCTGTGATCCTTGTGTAAAATGGGATGAAGTTCCTTAGCAATCCTCCTTAAGATTTCCAGGTGTGGGTTGTAGGTGACAACCAAAGGGACACGTTCCTCTTTCTGGTTTTGCTTATATTTCAGGAGTTCAGTCCTGGGGATGTTGCTGGCTCACTATGCCAAATTACAGGGGGACCCCACAAATAATAATAATAATAATAATCCATGGCTATAAGTAATAGGTAATTCCTATTTTCAACATTTTTATTGAATTATCAAAAGAATACAACATTCGTAAGAACAAGTGTTGAAACATTTTCAAGAAGGCAAAGTAATACAGTGCAAAAAACTTTAAATAATAACAGAAGCATCTTATCAAACCAGGTACATATTTTTCCTTAGGAGGATATGAGGCAGTGATGCGTTATATAGCTCAGATATTTGAGGCATAGGTCCTGATTTACTACAGGTGCCCACTAATGACACAATCAGATTGTAAAAACTTTCCACTTCTATGTAATATGAGAGATGAAAGGGACTTACCTGTACGCTCCCGCGATGAGGGCTCCCACGGCGAGAAACAGGCCGCTCCGTCCTCTTCCGCCTCTGCGCGCACAGCCCCCAGCAACACGGGCGTCCTTCCCGATGGGGCTGCGCGCGCCGCTTCAGGTCCTGTGCATCCCAGCACTGAACGGGGACAGACGTTCTGGAGTAGACGTCCGTCCTGTTCCTTAAAGAGGAACTTCAGCCTAAACAAGCATACTCTCATTAAGTTACATTAGTTATGTTAATTAAAATAGATAGGTAATATAAACTCTTACCCACCCTGTTTAAAAAGAACAGGCAAATGTTTGATTTCATGAGAGCAGCCATCTTTTTGGTTTAAATGAGGTGATAGGGAGCATGAGGCACAGTTCCAACTGTCCTGTGTGCTTATCACCCCTCCCAGTTGCTAGGCAACGTGAATAACAACATAGGAAATCCCATCATGCTTTGTACAGCATCAGGGAAAAAAGCACGGGCAGTTTTCTTTGATGGGTGTAGCTTAGCTAAAAATGCAGCTAAAAATGATGCTTTGGTAAGAAAAACAAAGTTCTGATGCTGTGAAACTGTTAAAGAAACACCAAGCCTTTTCAGTTCTGCTGAGTAGATTTTTAGTCCGGAGGTTCACTTTAAGGAAGGGTAAAAGTTAGTGTCAGCTGACAGTCTTAGACACATAGGTAGGATTTGTAATGTCGTGTCAGCTGATCTGTTAGTCAGCTGTCACTCAGGCAGGGCTGCAATGCGAATGATTGGTTGTTGTGTGGTGTGGCTGGCCACTGATTGGATGCTGCCAGTATTTAAACCTTGCTGTGACACTTGCATGTTGCCCATGATAGCTTTGGCTGTGTGCTTTTGCTGGGTGTGATTTATTACTATTTGGATTATCTGTGTACCAACCTTGCCAGGATTATCAATAACTCTCTGTCTGCCGTCTGTACCGACCCTGCCTGGAATATCGACTACTCTCTGCCTGCCGCCTGTACCGACCCTCCGCCTGATATCTGACTACTCTTTGATCTCTGCCCGGACTGACCTAGGATTGCCTGACCTTGATATTGCCTGCTCCTTGTGTACCTCGATACTTCTGATATATACATGTATGGCCTCAGATTGTTACTGGACTTTCGCTATCTCCGGTTATGGTGGTGAGTTACATAGTTCACTCTGTGTTCAGCTCCTATACCTTGTGCCTACAAGGCCTGGGTGTAACCGGAGTCGGGAAGGTGTTGCTCTACACCTCCTGTTCAAGCAGGGATGCGCCACATAGGGTGAAGAAGGTGGTGTTAGATTGGGGCATAGGAGCTGTGAATTGATAACTTGCCAAGCCTGACAAGAGAATTACCTAAAGTATTCATGCAAAGTATATTCACTCAATTTACCCTTCCACTACATACATTTGGTAAGAGTCTACAATCACAATTGTATCATTACAGGGAGTGCAGAATTATTAGGCAAGTTGTATTTTTGAGGAATAATTTTATTATTGAACAACAACCATGTTCTCAATGAACCCAAAAAACTCATTAATATCAAAGCTGAATATTTTTGAAAGTAGTTTTTAGTTTGTTTTTAGTTTTAGCTATTTTAGGGGGATATCTGTGTGTGCAGGTGACTATTACTGTGCATAATTATTAGGCAACTTAACAAAAAACAAATATATACCCATTTTAATTATGTATTATTTATTTTTACCAGTGAAACCAATATAACATCTCAACATTCACAAATATACATTTCTGACATTCAAAAACAAAACAAAAACAAATCAGTGACCAATATAGCCACCTTTCTTTGCAAGGACACTCAAAAGCCTGCCATCCATGGATTCTGTCAGTGTTTTGATCTGTTCACCCTCAACATTGCGTGCAGCAGCAACCACAGCCTCCCAGACACTGTTCAGAGAGGTGTACTGTTTTCCCTCCTTGTAAATCTCACATTTTATGATGGACCACAGGTTCTCAATGGGGTTCAGATCAGGTGAACAAGCAGGCCATGTCATTAGTTGTTCTTCTTTTATACCCTTTCTTGCCTGCTACGCTGTGGAGTACTTGGACGCGTGTGATGGAGCATTGTCCTGCATGAAAATCATGTTTTTCTTGAAGGATGCAGACTTCTTCCTGTACCACTGCTTGAAGAAGGTGTCTTCCAGAAACTGGCAGTAGGACTGGGAGTTGAGCTTGACTCCATCCTCAACCTGAAAAGGCCCCACAAGCTCATCTTTGATGATACCAGCCCAAACCAGTACTCCACCTCCACCTTGCTGGCGTCTGAGTCGGACTGGAGCTCTCTGCGCTTTACCAATCCAGCCACGGGCCCATCCATCTGGCCCATCAAGACTCACTCTCATTTCATCAGTCCATAAAACCTTAGAAAAATCAGTCTTGAGATATTTCTTGGCCCAGTCTTGACGTTTCACAGCTTGTGTGTCTTGTTCAGTGGTGGTCATCTTTCAGCCTTTCTTACCTTGGCCATGTCTCTGAGTATTGCACACCTTGTGCTTTTGGGCACTCCAGTGATGTTGCAGCTCTGAAATATGGCCAAACTGGTGGCAAGTGACATTTTGGCAGCTGCACGCTTGACTTTTCTGAGTTCATGGGCAGTTATTTTGCGTCTTGGTTTTTCCACATGCTTCTTGCGACCCTGTTGACTATTTTGAATGAAACGCTTGATTGTTCGATGATCACGCTTCAGAAGCTTTGCAATTTTAAGAGTGCTGCATCCCTCTGCAAGATATCTCACTATTTTTGACTTTTCTGAGCCTGTCAAGTCCTTCTTTTTACCCATTTTGCCAAAGGAAAGTAAGTTGCCTAATAATTATGCACACCTGTTATAGGGTGTTGATGTTGTTAGACCACACCCCTTCTCATTACAGAGATGCACATCACCTAATATGCTTAATTGGTAGTAGACTTTCGAGCCTATACAGCTTGGAGTAAGACAACATGCATAAAGAGAATGATGTGGTCAAAATACTCATTTGCCTAATAATTCTGCACTCCTTGTAGTGGGCACATTTAGACATATCCAGACAACCCACTGGGAATGTCATATGTGATTCAGTAAACCTGGACTAGATTAAAAAAAAAAGACAGAAATTCCAACTTGCAAGAATATTTAGCTGCATCGGGCAAAAGAATGACTAGTGACTAGTATGACTAGTGTTGGCGTTTGAATTCGGGATCCTGCACTCGTAAACTCAAATTATGCTGTACACCGCACCCAAGCTAGCGGAAAGGGTCAGAGGGTTGCGGTCCATGTCACTCTTCACTTGACTGTGATGCTGCCGCCTTCCAAGCCATGAAGGGCTTGCATCTGCATCATGACTGGGGGCCCAGACTATCCAAGTTATGCCCTTGCTTTTAGCCATAGACCCTGAACAAGCATGCAGATCAGACGTTTGACTGGATTTGCTACATGCTTGTTTCAGGTGTGTGGTTCAAGCACTACTGATGCATGAAAGATCAGAAGGAGGCCAGGCAACTGATACTATTAAAAGGAAATAAATATGGCAGCATCCACATCCCTCTCACTTCAGGTGTCCTTTAAGATTAAGTTCTTTCACTTACCTCTTTCTGTCTTGCAGCCCATGCTAGTTTCTCTGCCAACATGTATCTTCATGTAACTTTCTGTTTTGAGAATGATCATTTTCTACCTGGATTCAGAGCACATCTGGCACTCTTTGCCTGCAACAAATGCTGATATGTTTTATTGGGTAACCCACCTTGGCCTGAGACTTACAAATTTGTAGTATGCATTTTATTGGTGGTAAAGGGGGGGGGGGGGTTCAAATGAACCACACATACTGTAAACTAAAATCACATCTGTGTAGTATGAACTAAAATTACTCTGTAATTTAGGACTAGAAAGGAACAGTGATGATTATTTGGTGACTATACTGTATATGAGGGTAATTCATGGAATCGTTTACTTTAGATAATGATTAGTTTAATGAAAGGACACATTTGATAGGTCTTGAAGTCAGTCTGTGGTGAGGCAGGTTGTTTGGTCACTGCCAGATTCTGCACCAATGTCCATTTATGGAAAAGTTATTGTTGGATGGGCAACAGTTATTGGTATGGGCTAAATTAACTGATGGATAGAAAAGGTTTGTTGTTACGAGATTGTTTGGGCTTAGTTAGTTAGTTAGTTAGTTAGTTAGTTAGTAAGGGCAGATACATGGTAACACTGTGGCATAGTAGATAGCACTCTTGCCTTGTAGTGCTGCATCCTTGGTTCAAATCAGGAGCAAGACATTATCTGCATAGAGGTTTTATGTTTTCCCCATGTTTGCAAGGGTTTCCTCTGAGCACTCCAGTTTCCTACCTAATTCTAAACATACAGATACGTTTACTGACTTCCCTAAATTGACCTTAAAGTGGCCCTGAACTCAAAACTCCTCTCTGCTCTAAAAGATACAAAACAACATAATAACCTTTAAACAGAAAAATATGGCATCTCCAATGGAGGTGACCCCAGGACACCGGAGCTGCGGAGAGGGACAGATCGGTTGCCAGGGACTGGAGGAAGCCCCGGGTAAGTAGATCTCATAATCTCTATTTTGCCTGATGCTTCCTTTAAGGTGGCTCTGATGTAATCTGCTAGAACCTGGTGCACCAACGTACTGGCCTCATCAATAATTTGATTGATTTTTGCCAAAAAATTGATCAAATTGTTTGATCTCATTAAACAGAAGATATTGATGGCTGGCTGATCGGGAGTGACGGGAGATGGATGGCTCAAAGTGTTGCACTTTAATAGAACAGCCAAACGCTAAGGTTCGATAGGACCCATAAATCTATGCACAGTGTGTGGAAGGGTGCAATCCTTCTCTGATCAGATTTGTTGAAAGAGGGATAGATCCCATAGTGCCCATCTATAAGTGTATGGGCTCCTCTAGGGCTTATTCACACTGAACACTGAAAAACAGATGCATTTTAACTGACCAGTTATTTCATAGCAGCACATTGTGAAAAAGTTTCAGTTAAAACGTATATAACGTGAACTAATCCATAGGGAAACATGGACATTGCCTTGCTAATCAGTTGTCCATTCAGTTATAACTGACAGCAACTGATTCATTGTGAATGGAGCCTTAGAGCATGGAAGAGATTAGAATGTGAGCCCCTCTGAGACACAGCTAGTGACACGACCATGTACTGTGCAAAGCCCTGTGGAAGACTTAGCGCTATGTAAACACTAAATAAATAAATACACCAAAAAGATCAATGAAAACAGTTCCACGTAGTAAAAGCATGAACTCCAATACTCTGCACCCACATTGATTCAACCGCACTGAATCCATACGTCTTAAAAGGTCTCCTTAGCAGAAGAGTGCATGCTATTTCACAAACAGAATCTAATCTATTTTGCAGTAGCACAGGGATATGTCTGGGATTTTTAAGCTGTATTTGTAAACTTTATACAATAAGTTCATGTAAGACATATAAAGGCACAGATTTCAAAATCCGCTCAAACCATACAGTGAATTGACATTTTTACATGAACCAATGTTTATCTTTGACAGTCTTTAAGATAGTATCTGACATGGTAACTCTATGACGTAATATTAATATGAGTCAAAAAAGCAGCCTTAGCTGAATCCAAACATTTGACACTGCACCTGTGTTCTGGTTTGCACAAGGAGAGGTTAGTAATCCAAAGGTTCAGTTGCAGATACCAATGATAACTAAACAATACTTGGACCATTGTATGATATAATGTAATACATTTCCAACAACTATTTTATATAAATGGGTTTAAAACAATTAAATAGCCTATTGCAAAATTACACATAATCCTCTGAAGTGTGGACTTTTTCTGATGATTTCCAGGGGAATCAAGAAAAAAACTTTCTTGCACATCACTGAATATTTGAGCTCATTTCAGTGCTTCCTTCCACATTTCATCCAGTACATTTAGCAGATACAATATATTTGCTATAAGTTTTGCAACGCCTGGTTCAGTATCCGCAAGTGATGCAACTAACATAAAGGTCGATTCCTGGAAAAATGGAAAGCTTCTTGTGGGCTCCACACACCCCTGTATTAGCGGTGCATAGTACACAATGAAATGCCAAATCACCTTGTTCAGAATTAGCTGATCCCAATCTGCCAGGCAATCCAGGATACAACCTCTCCCATAAATCCTAAAGGAGTACTGCACCATCAGCACAAGATGTGGCATAAAAAGGAATGCAGCTAAAGGGGGTGGGCAGAGGTCACATGAACATTCCCTCCAGCTACGAGGACTCATCCTGATAACTTTTACATTGTGCGTTGTGTGTATTAGGATGGGGCTGCGAGGGAGTTTTGTTTTTATTTTTTTTCTATTTTTTTAATGTAGTGTTGCCTTGGCAATGACAGAAATGTGGGAGCTGAGATTCTTGTTCTGTAAATAAACACAGGTTCCTCACTTTGATGCTAATTAAAGATGGTAATAAAGCACTTTTTTTCCAGACAACTTTCACAAAAAGTGAAACGGTGTGAACAGTGACGTCACTAGGGGGGTGTGGAAGTAGCGGAAAACACTGGGTGTCACCAGCAGAGGAGTGATAACAAGCTCCAGGCTAAAGGAGCGTTGAGTAAGACTATGTAAACATAGACTGTTTTTTTTTTTTACTACAGAAAGTATTATTGGTTTTGTTTAGCCTGGTGTCGTTGGAGGTTACTGGGGTAAGAGAGGGGTGACAACGTGAGTTTTCACACCAACACCATTTCCGCAGTGACACCCACCCTAATGATGTCTCTGGGTGTAAAGAAATCAGAATGAAGAAAAATCTACTACATCTTGTTTTCATGTATAACATTTTGAGAACCAGTGTCAGCACAACTATGCAGCGTACCCTTACAGAGGATGTCAGAAGTAAAACACAACAAAAAATATTTAATTGGAAATAAGAAAAAAGATAAATATGTTTATCAGATATGACACAATCATTACTCTAGCATCTAGCTAGTGTGGTGGAGATTTGGTAGGTTTTGACTTTTGCTTGTATCTTGTTTTTTATGCATTTATTTATTTTTCATGTTAGATGAGTTATTGCTAGCAATAGCAGATAAAGGCAACTTAACAGTGACAATAGAGAAGATTGATAGGTGTACAAAATTAGCTACTACAATATTGGAACAGCACTCTGCAGAAAGGTTGGTGCAAACAGCTACAGCTGAAACACTCAGTTCATTGATATCATAGATTCATGGCCAGAGCAATAGCTTATTCAGTCCTCATCCATTGTAACAAATTTGGTCTGCAATGGAGACTCCCTAAGCCTGGAGCTTGGTGTCACCCCTCTGCTGGTGACACCTGGGCCCATATGCAATTCACTTTCTCTCCCAAGTTTTCTCCTAGGAGAACATTTTTAATCTTCAATTTATAATAACTTTTTAGCACTTTGCAACGGAAAAAGTACCAAAAAGTAGGCGAAGAAGTGCTTTCAAAATAATTTTGAGTATTTGTATGCTTGCTGGTGGCTTTAAAGGCATTTTATTGACAAGTTCGAAAAGTTCACCTAGGAGAAAACTCAGGTGAAAAAGTGAATTGCATATGGGCCCTGGTGCAGTCCGCACCCACCGTACCCCCCTAGTAACGCCACTGTTCACATTGTTTCACTTTAATTCGCATTAGCGATTGGCTGCCGCAATGGAGTATCAAGAGTCTCTACTCCCTGGCGTGCTAGCGTTCTAGCGGCCGCACAGGTAGAGTGAGACCTCGCAAGTTGGTGTACACAGAAGATAACAGCATGAGGGCTGGAACCATGGATCCATTTACATTGCACAAAGAAGATTGCTGAGAATATCAAAGCTGGTATAACCGCTGGGCAAGCCTTGTGAGCCACACTTTCCCTCCCATCTCCCTGCACAAGCTTAATAGTGTCTCTTCTCCTCTCATAACAAGCTGACAATTTAGTACCGGGATGTGAGTGACTGTTTGGTGTGTGGGTGTTGAATGGGAGTGCTCCACCAATGCAGGATCTTTTTAATTGTTTTTAAATTTGGTTGGTCTGTTTTTTGATACATGTCATTCAAAAAGGAGGAGTTATATTTCTGTGCGAAGCTCTGTGAGAGCCTGAGCCCACTAACGCATTTCTGTGCAGTTGTGTCCACTTTTCAGCATCTGTAACATTGATGTGTTGCTGAAAAGCGGACACAACTGCGTTAGTGGGCTCAGGCCCTGAGTGACATCCCATCATTTTTTATTTTGTGCATCTTTAATCAGCATCACAGTGAGGAACCAGAATTTATTTGGCTTACTTATCAGTATCTGCTCTATTTGCTTCAGTGTTACACATTTTCTGTCTTCTGCTGCATGTGTTCTACCAAAATAGTAGCAAGTGTAAAAATATAATAATAATAATATTGGCATGATCACAAAGTGAGTTTATTTTTCTTGAAGTGTTTTTTTTCCCATCAGTTGGTAAATAACCTCCTTAATTTTGATTAAAATTTTACGAACTAAACAACTCTTTTATATGACTTTCTTTTTCATTTAGACTTGTTTCTAATGTATTTTGTATGTTATTTTGCAGTCTTGTTTCAAAGGTTTGATGTTCTATGCTATTAACATATATATATACTATACTGTATATCCTTTTACTGTCTGCTTCAATAAAACTTGGATTGGAAACAATCTTATATAAAAGAAATGTGCAACCTTGTTTACTCTCCAGATATGAACAGAAATTGAAAAGAAACTACACACACAAACACATATAAAATGTTCCTTTAAGAAAAGTATCTGCATCCTTTTATCTGAAATGTGAAGGGGCATTGTACATAACATCAGTACTGAAATGTCAATGTGTGAGGTATTGCTACAATACTGTTTCTGTCTCACAATCCCACATGCATAATCACAAGCACATTACGCCCCATAAATATATGGAGATCCTGAGGGACAGTTCAAAGCCACACAGCACAATGGGTCAAAGAAAACCCCATTTTCTAGTTTATTTAGAAGGAACTCTAACAAACAAGAACCTGGGTTACATTTTCATTCTTGTTGTTTGTTTTTAAAAACAATATTTGTATTTCTTTTGAAATGATATGAACATAATTTGCAATGTCAAGGACAGGCAAGAGGTGAAAATAACATCAAACCAGATACATTTAACACAAAGACAAAGCAAAATACACAAAGCAAATGATTGGCTGAAGGATTAAAGTTGGGGCTGCACCATTTTATCATATGAAATTCATTACATGAAATTCAGAATGTATGTCCTTAATGTTTTAAATATGCTTGTCATCTTTCTAATATTCTAATTTGATACTTTTCTTGTGCTTTTAGTGCTTTAAAATTCAAGTCTGGCCAGTGGGACAGAATCACAAACATTTGTCAGTCTGCATACAGTATGTATTCTCACCACATCTATGTTATACTGGCATCTAGATCTGGTCTGGACTGGAGGGAAGTGCCCCATGGAGCTCTCCATCCTACCTGTGCATTTAGAGGGGTACAATAGAGGGGCTGTGTCATGACACAATGAAAACATCTACTGCAAAAAAACAATTCTGTGAATGTGATACATTGGTTTCTGGTGCTTTCACAGCTCAGCACTGTGAGAATTGAACCTGGAGCATCAGCAGAATGAACCGTGTGCGCAAATTGATCGCAAATGCCAAAAATTAGTCCCGAACCCTAAACTGAGCCTTAAAGCAAACCTGCAGAGAGGAAACTCACCTTAGGTTTGATACATACCTAAGTAGAGGGAAGGCTCTGGATACCATGGAGCCATCCCCGCCCTCAGTCCACTCTATGTTTCCTGTGACTTCCCCCATTG
Source organism: Hyperolius riggenbachi (assembly GCF_040937935.1). Classification (NCBI taxonomy): domain Eukaryota; kingdom Metazoa; phylum Chordata; class Amphibia; order Anura; family Hyperoliidae; genus Hyperolius; species Hyperolius riggenbachi. The sequence continues at coordinate 255,344,784 of NC_090650.1, forward strand.
AAGTTATTCAACTTTCTAGGTTGAATGCCTTTTAAGCACTCCTTGGGCAGTCTTCAGAAGCACTCGTGTCCCAGAGTATTTTAGAAGATGAGCACATTCGTACTGTACACAAGCAGTAAGTCCCGGCTCCAAGTCTTAGCAATACCTTCTCTTCCCTTCTCTGTTTTGGTTTTGTCGACTTGTAAGTCAACAACCACTGAGCCTGCGCAGCGCTGGCCACGCGTATCCTTGTTTAGGTTCCCATTCGCAATAGCGCTATTGCGGACGGGAACGTGAGCAAGGATACGCGAAAGCGAAACTATCTGGCGGCAGGGAATTGGAGGATTGTTGAGGACCGGGGAGGAACAGGAGGGCTGCAGGGGGTGGCAGAAGCCCCAGGTAAGTGAAACTCTTTTTTTTAAGCAATCTTTAGTTCCACTTTAAGAGTTAGGTGCTTTCAGTGCAGGCTTCAGGTAATTCTGGAATAAAAACAAAGCCAAGATTACACAAGTGCTGCCTGATCTAGGAACTGTAAGGAAGGCTCATCATGGCAGCTTAAGGCACGTTTTTTTTATGCTGTATCGGTATACATACTATGCACCCTAGTAATAATCAGTATAATTGAAAGCAAGCTCCTCTTTTGTTGAGAAAACTCATCACTTTCAGTTTTCAATTTGGATCAAAGGACTAACTAACATTTCAACTTGATTACACAGTGTTTATGTGCATATAAGGCACAGTCTATTTAAAGTGCTTCGAACAGAAACTGCCAGATAGAAGCGTCAAGTCAATGGATACTCAATGGATTAGTGCAGGTGTGAAAATCTAACAGTGTACTCCGAGTATTGTTGCTAAGGTGACAAGGAGCTGCAGCATGAGCTCACCATCAGTTTTGGAGATACTTAGATTGAAGCAGACTGAAATGGAAATTTCAAAGCAGAACTGAGCTCTACACAATCTATACTTATTGCAATTTTGAAATGAAAGTAGAATTTTCCCTAACTTCAAATAGTACTTTTATATACATTTGGATAATATCTACAACCTCAGCAAAAACTCTTGGCGGTATGGTTCTGTCCGATCGCCATCGCTCCCCACCGATTCGCCGTGATGCGCCGCTAAAGGGGCTGCCCCCCCTCCCCGAAACGCCTAGCGCAGGCTGGCGAATCACCGGCAGGCTGCGCTATGATGTCCTGTCTGATCATCACCATGGCGACGGGAGAAGCGACGATAGAAAATCATGCTTGTCGCGGGATCTCGGATGCGTAAGTATGGCCGGCGGGGATTGGGTGGGTGGATGCGGGGCGGGGGGATATGGAGTACTACTGTAGCTAGCGTATTGCTAGCTACAGCAAAAACAGAAAAAAATATTTAACAAAAACGGTAATGCGTACTTATGTACGCATTACCCAGAACGTCAGGGAGGTTAACGATTCTATAGGTTCACTTCTTAAAATATATCTATATATGTCTTGGGGGTGTTTACCAAAGATTTAAGATCTGTAATGTGACGGGAACAATGAAAATAAAATAAACTGTCTGCTTGGGAGAATGTTATGGTGAATTTAGACAAGATACTAAAGAGTAGAGACGTCACTTTTTTAACCGCAAAGATCAGCATAATTTAGACTAATAATCTTCTCCAGGAGTTATGTATGGCTGTGAGGCTAGATTATTAACCTTCCTGGCGGTAAGCCCGAACTGAGTTCGGGCTATGCCGCCGGAAGGCACCGCTCAGGCCCCGCTGGGCCGATTTGCATAATTTTTTTTTTGCTGCACGCAGCTAGCACTTTGCTAGCTGCGTGCAGTGCCCGATCGCCGCCGCTACCCGCCGATCCGCCGCAATTCCTCTCGCCGCGGCCGCCCCCCCCCCCCCAGACCCCGTGCGCTGCCTGGCCAATCAGTGCCAGGCAGCGCTATGGGGCAGATCGGAGTCCCCTCTGACGTCACGACGTCGATGACGTCGGTGACGTCATCCCGCCCGTCGCCATGGCGACGGGGGAAGCCCTCCAGGAGATCCCGTTCTTTGAACGGGATCTCCGGATCTCCGATCGCCGGCGGCGATCGGAGGGGCTGGGGGGATGCCGCTGAGCAGCGGCTATCATGTAGCGAGACTTTGTCTCGCTACATGAAAAAAAAAAAAAAAAATTAAAAAAAAAGATTTGCTGCCCCCTGGCGATTTTTTTGCAAACCGCCAGGAGGGTTAATAAAGCTATGCTTTGGAATTCCGACGTTGGCAAAAGTTGTAAAGAAGAAGATTAAATCAGTCAGTACTCAAAGGACTTGATTCACAAAAGAGTGCTAACTCACGGGCGTTTTCGTGCGAATTTGCGCATTGCACATGATCGCGAATTTTACCGCAAAATTGATATCGTTTTCGCGTGAAAATTCGCATATGCGCACAAAAACGTTATCGTTTAGCGCGAAAATTCGCGATCGCGCGCAATCCGAAAATTCGCACGAAAACGGCCGTGCTAACAGTTAGCACTCTTTTGTGAATCAAGCCCAAAAAGTGAAGTGCCATTCTTTAGTAGAAGAACCTATAATAAAATGAAATTTAGCCACATAACGTGAAGACCAAATTCACTGGAAAAGATTTTGATGCTGGGAAAAACTAAGAGAACAGAAAGGGTGTTGCAGAGCAAAGCAGGTTAGAAGGGTGCCAGAGGTACTCTGGCTAAAAAGGCACAGCTATAGGCGGCAATGCTAATATCCAGGATGAATGGCTATTAGTGGTGATTTGAGTGCCAGGCCACCCTCCATGCTCGCTATTGGCAGACGCAATTTTCATAGCGGATAGGGTTAGGCGGTGGGAGGTCTTTATGGTTAGGCAAGGTCCTTAGTGTTAAGCATGGGGGGTTAAGGTTAGGCACCACCAGGTGAGTTATAGGGTTAGGCAGTGCCATGGAGTGTCCTTAGTGTTAGGCACCACCAGGGAGGGGTCAGGGTTAGAGAGCGCCAGGGGTTGATGTTAGGCATCAAGATGGAGGGCTAGTGCTACATTAATGTTAGGTTTGGTCATAGTAAAATATAGGTAAAGGTTATATTTTACTATCGGAATTAATCAGTAGACTGTCGGTAGTTTGACTGATATTCTACTAGCCCTTTTTGCATGTACTGTATGCAATGCAATGGCCAGGATGGATAGCACTTGTGAAGCCATGAATATGCCTAGGTAAGACCCAAAGAAGCAATAGAAGATAGACGGGTCAGGTGTGCTAATGTATATAAGGTCATGAAGTGTCCAACTGAATTAAACAACCAATGAGAGAGAGCTGAAACAGGTAACTTGATTTAAATGGGTATGACATAGTGATGTGCTGCCCCTACTGGACAATCAGCAGGATGGGGAGGACCTGTATCCAGGCTGTAAACCCCCACTGCAGGTCAGACGAAAAAGCTGGCTATGCTGTGTCCCTCACTACGCTATTGAAACCACAGGTCTAGCTTGACAGAATTTTCTCTGCTGCAGCTAAATATTAGCTCTGTTCCCAGAGTTCAGCTTTAAACAAGATTGATAACATTTTACATGCTGAGATAAAGGCCTCATAATCATTAATTACTATAAATATTTCTGGCATTTGAATCTTTGATTAGGTTAACACGTTGTTATCAGCTCCATAACAAAACAGTAGCAGTTTCTGTGAGTGTAACTGGGTGTGCACCATATTACAGTTCAACATAGGAGACTAGAATAAGCACAAGGTTGAAGAGATTAGATATAGGTAAAATTAAAGAATTATGAATGCTATGTGTCACCATGCATCTAATGAGTAGCACAGAGACATGCATGTAGTCAGAATAAAGCCCACCCTTATAGTGGTAGTAAGGTCATTCTTTTTCGGGATGAGGGGAGTTCCAGATAGACTGATGTACAGCTGTTGCTGTATCCACAGTAGGGATAATTCCACTCCCTTCAGATACTAAAACTTATCTTCCAAATTTTGATCTGGTTATTGCCAAAGCAACTTGGAATTCCATATAGGTGACATCTGTCATAAACACTAACAGTGAAAGAAAATGCAGCGATAGGGAACACAACCACAACAATAAAAATCTGACAGACCGTCTTAACCCACTATCCATTGTCAGTTGTGGGTAGAAACTGGGACACCTGCAGAAACCCCACGCAAACAGGAAGTGGTCACCATGCATGTGATGTCCCGAGCAGAAATCAGACCTAGCACCGTAGAGGTGCTAGACAAAAGTGCTAACCATTCTCAGGCTGGCCAAAGCACCCAATTTAAACTGAGGTACAGGTAGGGTCCCAAGTGCTTCTCCATCTGTGACTACCAACTACGTGCTACACCTCAAGAGACAGAGAAGGTGCCCCCCATTCCCTCACCATCCACAACTACTACCCAAATTAGACACAAACACAAGAAAAGGCAAATTTTTACTCCTAAGCCCATACTAGATCTGGTACTGCAGGGCCAGGCACATTCACTGTACCTTTAAATTTGCTTTTTCTTGTGTTTGTGTTTATTTTGAGTAGTAGTTGTGGGTGGTTTCCCTGGGGGTGAGGGCACTGGGGATGGTGCCTACTCTGTCCCCTGTGGTTTAGCATGTGGTTGGTGGTCCTGGGCAGCGGCTGCTCACCTGTGTTTGAAGCATTTAACATCCCATAGGCAATGTAGCTCCCAGGTTACATAGTAGTGGTGGATGGGGCATGAAGAATGGCTGCACACGCTGCCCCTGCTGCCACTTTATCATGAGAAATGAATGCCTCCTTTTAGGTTAAAGGAGATAGTGTAATAATTGGTTCAGCCAGTGCTAGATCTGGTAGTGCGGATCCAGGCACATTTGCTGTCTGGCATTACGTTGAAGACAATTTAAAATAGCCAGGTGCTGCTTGGGAGTAAGCATTTGCCTTTCCTTGTGTTTGTGTCACATTACCTGACTGACTGCTTTGTGCTGACAGCCTATCATTATTAATAGTAAATAGTTCAATGTAGAAAGAATCTGTGAAATATTAAAACAAACAAGATTTACAGCTGGAATAAACTCATTGTTACAAAGCAAAGGTTTGTCAAATAACAGGATGGGGACTCCAAGAACTGAGGCAAAGTCCCATTATCTGAACTGCTGGTTAATAAGTGTAATATAAGAGCTGCATGAGGGATTTTATAACCCAAAACTCATTAGCATTAAATAAACACAGATAACAATTTGTAGGTGGCAGTTATAAAAATATAATTACCAACATCACTACAGGTTTAATAATTAAAGTTATAGTATAAATGATATGTGCAATGTTATCCACATACACAGATTAGTGTGTCAATTTTTTTAAAGGTTCCTGTTAACCCTTCTCTTCTAGGTTTGGTTTACGGTTGGTTATTCAGAAGGATTGGGGGTGGAGGGGAGGTTCCCTTTGATCACCACAATGGGCCAATTGTAGTGATCCTTGTGGTCACATACAGGGACGTAACAATAGCTTCCGCAATCCCGACCACCGTGCAAGGGGAGGGAGGCAGCAGGAGTGGGTGAACCTAGGAGCGGGAGCTGGGGTAGGGCAGTCCTGCAGCACATATTTAAGCCTCACCTGAGTTAATTCAGCTGAGGCGGCCGATAACGACCACCTTGGACGACAATCAGGTGTGTGTACAGCAGCCAGCAACCCCCAACCTGCAAGCGATACTCCAGGCGGATCAAACCAACTCCAGTGGCACCAATCCCCACACACACACACACACACACACACCGATGTCGTTGTTTGTGCCGCTCCCCCGCCCGCCGAGTGACGTCTTGCATGCGTTGCTTGCCGTCTCTCCACATAGCAACACGATGCGTTGCCAGCTACACAGCTGACAGGCATGTGTGCAGCCCAGCGATGTAGCCCTAGAGGATCAGTTCCTGATCTCCGACGGGCGACATCTGTCAAAGGTTTGTGCGCACCTTTATTCATTGCCTGCTCTTGACAGTGATACAGATCGTCTTCACTTCTTCGGCTTACAAGTGCCATGCAGCCAGGGGCGTAACTAGACTTAAAAGGGCCCCCCTTGAAAATAATAGCATGGGGCCCCCTTGGTCCCCGAACCCCATGAAGGTCATGTGATTGGGAGCCACGGAATGGCAGCAGAGAGTGTTCTGCTGTGAAGCAGGTCTGGAAGCAGGAAAAATAATTACAGATGATCCCGCTACTAGTCACTCTGCATGGCGGGAGGAGGTGGCGGGGACGTTTTTGTGAGCATATGGAGGTTTTCTTGCTGATTGGCTGCACTTGTGGTGGGGGAGAGGAAAAAGGATGGGCCCCCAAAGCCTCTGGGCCCCCCTGTGATGGCAGGGGTCGCAGGGGGGGTTGCTACGCCCATGCATGCAGCCAGTCAATCACCATTCGGTTTCCTGCAATGTCACAGGGGACTGAAGCTGCATGGTTACTGGTTGGCTGCACCGCGCATGCAAACTGAAGTGGAAGTGAAAAGGGACCTGTATCACCGCCTTGTTGGGAACAGGATCAATAACACCCTTATTCAGCAAATCATTAATCACTCCCTGTTTAGAAATTTACTGGTTAGAAGTGTTTGCAGCTATCACCTATATACATTTCTAATCAGATCTTAGCAGATCGATCATATCAGTCATTCCGCATGAATTTGCTAGAACTACTAAAAAAATGCTTACTGATTAAAAAAATGTTTAAGCTATGTACATGCTTTATTAGATTATATCTGGCTGAAAACATTATTCCTGACCTAGAGTTGCGCAGGTGTCTCCTGGCATCTCTGACCTTTTCTTTAGAGATCTGACGGTGGATCTCTCTCACTCGAATACCTAGTGATATGTGGGAACTTCAAAGGAAGTTGCTGTAGGGGGACAAACCCAATGGGTGGAAATTCCCTCAACATCGCTTTGCCCAGCATATAGCCAAAGCTGATAAACAGAGGAACACCAAGAGCCCCAATAGTGTAGTATGTATTGACAAAGGGGGTAATAACAAAGAGTAATAGTTGTTATACTCACAAACATGGGTCACCAATAGGCAACCACTGTAAAGGCAGGTGGGGAGATTATCCTGACCCCACTCAGGAATAAGAAGTCGCTCTCTGTAGATAGTAGAAAGGGTCGCAACCCTCCACCAAGGGTGGATACAATATTATATAAGAGAGAACAGAGGCGCCAAAAGGATAAAAGGGGTTTTAAAGGAGCTTAAAAGCCAAAAATTTAGTAATTAGAGGAGGCAGCAGTGGACTTACCTCCTCCAAGCAGACACAACATGACTGTACATTCAGTCTATTTATTAACGAACTCCAGATAAAACAAAAACGCGTTTCACGGGTCAGCGGCCGCTTCCTCAGGCAATAGAAAAAGGAGTTACAGCTGCAAATGACAGAGATCAGAGGGTATATTGTTTCTGCTATAATACATCCTACATTTAAAACTTCAATCATTGAGTGACAGCCATGTGCAACATAATATAATACATTGACAGTAAAGGTACAGTATTTTGTATTATAGAATTGTTATGTTGGTGGGCTGTGTTGGTGGGGGAGGGGGGGGGGTTAAAGAATTTGGTAGAGAGAGGAAGGGGAGGGGGGGAGAACCACACAGGGGTGGGGGTTGGGGAAAACCTAGGGGAGGGGGGAAGGGGGGGGGGGAAAGACCAAGGGAAGGGTGTGTGTCAGGAGGAGGGGGGGGGAAGAAAAGTAAGGGGTTTATCTATTGTGGCCATGGGACGTGCAAGTTACAGAGCAAACGACACTCAGCGCCTCTGCAATGGCAGAGAGTGTCTGAGCATGCTAAATAGTGTGCAGGATGTGACATCAATTAGGGAGAGGAAGTGCATCATCAGTGGGCAGAGCCTACAAGGACTTACCCTTTTAAAGAGGAGTCAGGCCGCCATCTTGGAAGAGGCATGCCTGGTCCTCAGTACTGATGGGCCGCCATGTTGGAGGTGGCCCAGATACACAGCAGTAACTTCAACATTTTCCAAAAAGATATATAAAAAAAGGGCATAATAAATAGCAGAGATTAACCAGGTCTTGATAAAAAGCATACACATAAATATACATACAACATATAGCTTATAATATTAAAAGTACAAAGTAAAAGGTCTATGTCGTATTTGTATTAAAAGAAAAGTGGTCTGATGTTGGTTGAAAAATTCACTATTAAACTTATGGTAGATCCATGGTATGCTTAAAAAAATATAAAAAAATAAAAAAAATTATAAAAAATAATAACTAATAAAATAAAATAAAAATAAAAATTATTTTTTGGGAATGTTGCCGGATATGATTTGTATGGGGGGATGGGAGTTGGGGGGGAGTTTTTCCTGTTTTCAACATAGATTAACATAGTCTCAATCTGATAGGTACAACAATCAAAGCAGCATAAAGCCAACAGTATTAAAAAGTGTGAAATAAAACGTTTATGAAAAATAGGTATGACGTTTTAGTTAAAAAACACTATTGTACTTATGGTAGATCAACGGTATGCTGAAGTGTCGTTAAAGTTGCCAGATATGATTTTCGGGGGGGGGGGGGGGGAGAGAGAAAGGGAGAAGGTTTGGGGCTGGGGGGAGTTTTTTCTGTTTTCAACATAGATTAGCAGGTGTGAAATAAAACGTTTATGAAAAATAGGTCTGACGATTGTTTAAAAAAACACACTATTGTACTTATGGTAGATCAATGGTAAGCTGAAGTATCATTAAAGTCGCCAGATATGATTTTCGGGGGGTGGGGTGGGGGGTGAAAAGGGGGGGTTGAAAAGGGGGTTGATGGGTGTTTTTAACCAGAAATGTTTGTAAACAGTCGTTCAGACAAAATTTAAGAAATAACATTAACATAAACATAAAACTGGTACAACATAAAATTCTTATTTTCAATCTGCATAAAAGTAAGGATAAAAAATCATAATACTATAAAATTATAAAAAGAGAGGACTAATATAAAAGCAACGGAACAAAAGAGAGGCATCATATGGAATTAGAGAATTTAGTATATTTTTTCTAGGACCTCGTTCAGACCCCCTGGGACCAGTGTCCTCAGGGTCTGGATCCAGTACATTTCGAGCTTTTTTAATTTTTCGAATGCCGCTGGTTCGTTATCGCAGGTACTGTCGATAAGGGTGACGGAAAGTGTTTCGGGATTATTTTGGTGAGCTTGGTGAAAGTGCCATGACACGCTGTGCATAGGGAATTTATTCAGAATGTTTCTTCTATGCTGGCCAATTCGGCTCCGGGCTTCCTGTGTGGTTCTACCCACATACTGAAGATGGCAGGGACATGAAATGACATAGATAACGAATCGGGACTGGCACGAAAGATGTTTTTTGATATTGTATTGGATGTTGGTAACGGTGGACGTAAAGGTGGTAACATTGGCTACAAAGGTGCAGGCTAGGCATCTGGAACGTTGGCAGGGTCGTGAACCAGGTGTCAAAGGAACTGAACTGTGTGTAAGTTCAGTCTTGGGGCAGCAAAGTTTACTGGGGGCTAGTAAATTGCGGAGACTACGGGCTCTGCGGTAGGTGATAAGTGGTTTGGTGGGGAGGAGGGGTCTCAAGAATGGGTCCTGGAGTAGAATTTCCCAACGCTTGTTCATTATTTTCCTGATAGTTTGGTGTTCTCTACAATATTGAGTGATGAATCTAGGGGGTGGGTTATTGCTTTCTGCGGTCGATGGTTTGGGGTTGTATGGTAGTTGTGGTTTATGACGTGCGTCCCGGATAAGTTTTTGGGGGTATTTCCGCGTGGAAAATTTCTTAGTGAGTATATCAGATTGAACATGGTAATCTTGGTTGTCTGTGCAGTTTCTGTAGATCCGTCTAAACTGGCTATATGGTGTATTCTGTGTCCAAGGTCGATAGTGGAAACTATTAATGTGTATAAAATTGTTAGAATCAACGGATTTAAAATATGTTTTTGTTTTGATGGAGCCCTGTTCAATGAAGACGGTAAGATCGAGGACGTCTATGGAGATTGGGTGGTATTGAGATGCAAACTAAAGGCCCGCTCTATTGGTATTAAGTTATTGGATGAAGGATGGGATTAGTGAGATATCGCCTTTCCATATAAAAAATAAATCGTCAATATATCGTTTATACAGAATGATGTTGTTATGGAATGGGTGATTGGTGTATAGTAATTGAAGTTCTATGAGGCTCATGGTGAGGTTTGCATAAGAGGGCGCATAGTAACTGTCCATTGCAGTTCCACTGGTCTGGTGATAGTAATTATTGTTGAATGAGAATATATTATTGTTCAGAATGAGTTCAGTACACTGTAGGATGAATTGTTGCTGTATGGAGGGCATGGATGGAAGAGTGTTTAGAAATTGTTTTATTGCAGATAAACCAAATTGATGGGGGATATTGGTATAAAGTGAGGATATGTCGCATGTAAGCCAGTGATAGTCAGCGTTGGGATAACAAGCGTTGGGAAATTCTACTCCAGGACCCATTCTTGAGACCCCTCCTCCCCATCAAACCACTTACCACCTACCGCAGAGCCCCCAGTCTCCGCAATTTACTATTTCACACTTTTTAATACTGTTGGCTTTATGCTGCTTTGATTGTTGTACCTATCAAATTAAGACTATGTTAATCTATGTTGAAAACAGGAAAAACTCCCCCCCAAACACCCCCCCCCCCCCCCCATACAAATCATATCCGGCAACATTCCCAAAAAATAATTTTTATTTTATTTTATTAGTTATTATTTTTTATTATTTTTTGTTTATTTTTTTTAAGCATACCATGGATCTACCATAATTTTAATAGTGAATTTTTCAACCAACATCAGACCACTTTTCTTTTAATACAAATGCGACATAGACCTTTTACTTTGTACTTTTAATATTATAAGCTATATGTTGTATGTATATTTATGTGTATGCTTTTTATCAAGACCTGGTTAATCTCGGCTATTTACTATGCCCTTTTTTATATATCTTTTTGGAAAATGTTGAAGTTACTGCTGTGTATCTGGGCCACCTCCAACATGGCGGCCCATCAGTACTGAGGACCAGGCATGCCTCTTCCAAGATGGCGGCCTGACTCCTCTTTAAAAGGGTAAGTCCTTGTAGGCTCCGCCCACTGATGATGCACTTCCTCTCCCTAATTGATGTCACATCTTGCACACTTTTTAGCATGCTCAGACACTCTCTGCCATTGCAGAGGCGCTGAGTGTCGTTTGTTTTACTAGATGGTAAGTCCTGGTGGGTTTATCCACTTACATCTTGTATTTACTGCTGCCATCCGTATCTTTTAACCCCATACTGGGGTATGTCAGTTTTGCTGCCACTGTTTCGCTTGTTTTGGTGCCATTCACACTCTTTTTACTATCTTTGACCTACAGTCACCTCTGACTACTTGCTCTGTAACTTGCACGTCCCATGGCTACAATAGATAAACCCCTTCCTTTTCTCCCCCCCCCCCCCCTCCTCCTGACACACACCTTTCCCTTGGTCTTTTACCCCCCTTCCCCCCTCCCCTAGGTTTCCCCCAACCCCCACCCCTGTGTGGTTCTCCCCCCCCCCCTCCCTCTCTCTACCACATTCTTTAACTTCTTTAACATCCCACCAACACAGCCCACCAACATAACAATTCTATAATACAAAATACTCTACCTTTACTGTCAATGTATTATATTATGTTGCACATGGCTGTCACTTAAAGGGATACTGTAGGGGGTCGGGGGAAAATGAGCTGAACTTACCCAGGGCTTCTAACGGTCCCCCGCAGACATCCTGTGTTGGCGCAGCCACTCACCGATGCTCTGGCCCCGCCTCCGGTTCACTTCTGGAATTTCAGACTTTAAAGTCTGAAAAGCACTGCGCCTGCGTTGCCGTGTCCTCGATCCCGATGATGTCATCAAGAGCGCACAGCACAGGCCCAGTATGGTCTGTGTCTGCGCAGTACACTCCTGGTGACATCAGCGGGAGCGAGGACACGGGCGTGCAGGCGCAGTGGTTTTCTGACTTTAAAGTCAGAAATTCCAGAAGTGAACTGGAGGCGGGGCCGGAGCATTGGTGAGTGGCTGCGCCAACACAGGATGTCTGCGGCGGACCATTAGAAGCCCCGGGTAAGTTCAGCTCATTTTCCCCCGACCCCCCCCCCCCCCCCAACAGTATCCCTTTAATGATTGAAGTTTTAAATGTAGGATGTATTATAGCAGAAACAATATACCCTCTGATCTCTGTCATTTGCAGCTGTAACTCCTTTTTCTATTGCCTGAGGAAGCGGGCGCTGACCCGTGAAACGCGCTTTTGTTTTATCTGGAGTTCGTTAATATATAGACTGAATGTACAGTCATGTTGTGTCTGCTTGGAGGAGGTAAGTCCACTGCTGCCTCCTCTAATTACCAAATTTTTGGCTTTTAAGCTTCTTTAAAACCCCTTTTATCCTTTTGGCGCCTCTGTTCTCTCTTATATAATATAGCCAAAGCTGCCAGGCTACATATAGCCAGAAATTGGAAAAAGGGTTCTCTATCGGTTGCTATGACTAAATCCATTATTATGAATATGCTAATTTCTGAATGCTTAACCTATTTTGGTTCCTGGACGTAGTTTCTACTTCCAGGAACCATGCGCGCTACCGCGCGCCCCCGCGGCCGATCATGCGCATGCATGCGCACTCCCGGCCGCGGATTCGGTAGCCAAGGAATCAATGTATCGGGCTATGGAGCCCGATCATTGATTCCTCTCCCCCGCTGAAAAAGCGACAGCTTCCCTCGGAAGCTGAGCTTTTTCTGGCCGTCTTCTTCCCGATGCGTCACTCTAAGCGCGTGCTACGCTTAGAGTGATGTCATGTAAACAAACTCATGGCCGCCATCTTGTGGCCAAAAAGTAATACTACACCTGAAAAAAAAAAAACAGAATTAACACACATTTACATTATAAATCTATTGTTTACCTCCCACCCTCCCAAAAGTACCCAGATAAAATGTTTAGTATAAAAAAAAAAAAACCATTACAATAAAAAAACAAAAACATGTAAATATTTACCTAAGGGTCTAAACTTTTTAAATATCAATGTAAAGATGAAATATTTCTATATTTTTTTATTTTAAACTTGTAAATAGTGATAGATGCAAAATGGAAAAAATGCACCTTTATTTCCAAATAAAATATTGTCGCCATACATTGTGATAGGGACATAATTTTAACGGTGTAATAACCGGGACATATGGACAAATACAATACGCGAGTTTTAATTATGGAGGCATGTATTATTTTAAAACTATAATGGCTGAAAAGTGAGAAATAATGAATTTTTCCATTTTTATCTTATTCTTCCTGTTAAAATGCATTTACAGTAAAGTGGCTCTTAGCAAAATGTACCCCCCAAAGAAAGCCTAATTGGTGGCGGAAAAAACAAGATATAGATCAGTGCATTGTGATAAGTAGTGATAAAGTTATAGGCTAATGAATGGGAGGTGAACATTTCTCACGTGAAAACGACGGAACCTGAATGGGTTAATAGCTATTGCTAATGATACTTTTGACGTATTCACAAGAACCTGGCAGCCTTGGTTGGCAGTCCATGGGGAGGGGGATATGCGGGCTCTGACTCTTACACCCTGATCTTATGCAAAACTTCCAAATTGGATACTTGAAGGTACTTTATAATACCTGTCCATACTTTAATTATGGACATTTTTGTTCTTATTAAAGGATACCCCAACTGAAATGTGACATAATGAGATAGACATGTGTATGTACAGTGCCTAGCACACAGATACCTATGCTGTGTTCCTTTTTTTATTTTTTCTGCCTGAAAGAGTTAAATATAAGGTATGCAAGTGGCTGACTCAGTCCTGACTCAGACAGGAAGTGACTACAGTGTGACCCTCACTGATAAGAAATTCCAACTATAAAACACTTTCCTAGCAGAAAATGGCTTCTGAGAGCAAGAAAGAGGTAAAAAAGGGGAATTTCTTATCAGTGAGGGTCACACTGTAGTCACTTCCTGTATGAGTCAGGACTGAGTCAGCCACTTACATACCTGATATTTAACTCTTTCAGGCAGAGAAAGAAAAAAAAGGAACACAGCACAGTTATCTGTGTGCTAGGCATTGTACATACACATGTCTATCTCATTATGTCACATTTCAGTTGGGGTATCCTTTAATGTTTGGTTTATTCTTACCATGTTGGTATATGTTCTACGATAATTAGTCCCATGTGGACATATGTTTAAGCTGTGTATACTATTGTAAACTGACTTATGTCAATAAAACTATTTGAAACTAAAGAAAGTTGCTGTAGCGTGGTGTCACTCACTCATCCACCCTCTTCCCCCTCTCCACAGAGCAGTACACAATTGCTTGACTGGCAGCCAAGCAGCATGTTTGTACAATGCTCATTCAAATACTGCCCCTCAGAACAATCTGTAAAGATCATTTTTGTATAACAGACATTTAAACTGTGTACAGGCCTTTTGTTTAAAAAAGAACTGTAACCAATGATTGAACTTCATCCCAATCAGTAGCTGATCTCCCCTTTCCCAGGAGAAACCTTTTCACTTACGGTTCATCAGGGGGCTGTGTATGGGTGATAATTGTGGTGAAACCACTCCTACAGTGTGATGTCAGCACCTAGGAACTGACATCCCTCTGTGGGAGCCTAGTTGCATTGTGGAAAATGACAGCTGTTTCCAACTGCCAAGAAAGCAGCATCTCCTTACACAGACATCACCTGCCAGCAGTAAAGATGTCACCATGTGCCATAGGCAGCATGGCGGCATAGTGGTTAGCGCTCTCGCCTTGCAGCACTGGGTCCCCGGTTCGTATCCCAGCCAGGTCAACATCTGCAAGGAGTTTGTATGTTCTCCCCGTGTCTGCTTGGGTTTCCTACGAGCACTCCGGTTTCCTCCCATATCCCACAAACATACAGATAAGTTAATTGGTTTCCCCCTAAAATTGGCCCTAGACTATGATACATACACTACACTATACATACATAGACATATGACTATAAAGAGAACTAGAGACTAGAGACTAGAAAGAGAGCTTTAAAATGATATCCATCTTTCCATAGTTTCATTGTATTACACAGGGCGTCTTTTTCCTAAAGTCAGCAGCTCCATTCTGCTGAATGCAGCTGCTGACTCTGGGGAAAGTGTCGCCCTGTGTAATACAAGTAACTATGGAAAGATGGTTATCATTTTAAAGCTCTCTTTTTCCTCTTTCTGGCGGCACATAAATCGTCGCCCTACGCCTTTTAGTTTTCTCTATTTTCGCGATTGAAATCGCGGCCGCGGCAATTTCAATCGCGAAAATAGCAAAAACTAAAAGGCGTAGGGCGGCAGTTTATATATCATTGGAACGAGGAGAAAGAGAGCTTTAAAATGATATGCATCTTTCCATAGTTTCCGCACTGCTCGGAGTCCCTTTAACCATTTAATCTTTAACCATTTCAGCCGCCCGGACGTTAATCCTCATGTCCAGGCGGCTGCTCTGATGCAGAGGCGTGCTTCGGCGCGCTCCCGCGTGCGATCGCGGGCGTGCCCCCGTGCTTTCCCCCGGTAGCCCTGGGATCAGTGAAAAGGAACATGGTTCCCGTTCACCGATCTAAGTTGCCAGCAGAAAAACCGATGGTTTCTCATGAGAGACCGCAGTTTTTCTGAAAAAAAAAATTCCCCCGTCCTCCTTGTGCTTCTCGCTTATCAGAGGCACAAGGAGGACGGGGGAAAATTTTTTTTTTAGAAAAACTGCGGTCTCTCATGAGAAACCGTCAGTTTTTCTGCTGGCAACCTAGATCGGTGAAAAAAAAAACCTCAAGGTGGCCAAATAGTAAAACTACATCTACATACATTTTTCATGCCAATTTACACATACCATAACATTAAAATTAACTGTTTATTTCCCAACACCCAAAAAATTACCCAAATAAAATTTTTACTGAAAAAAAAAATTACAATTAAAAAAAAACCATAGTTACCTAAGGGTCTGAAGTTTTTAAATATACATGTGAAGGGGGTATACTACGAACATTTTTTAAATTATAAGCTTGTAAATAGTGATGGACGCAAAACTGAAAAAATGCACCTTTATTTCCAAATAAAATATTGGCGCCATACATTGTGAAATGAATAAAATACATAGGTTTTAACCACTTCACCACTGAGGGGTTTTACACCAGAGCAATTTTCACCTTTCAGCGCTTTTTACCATCCATTCGTCTATATCTTTATCATTACTTATCACAATGAAATGAACTATATCTTGTTTTTTTCGCCACCAATTAGGCTTTCTTTAGGTGGGACATTATGCCAAGAATTATTTTATTCTAAATATGTTTTCTAATGGGAAAATAGGAAAAAATGTGAGAAAAAATGCATTATTTTTCAGGTTTCGGCCATTATAGTTTTTTAAATAATGCATGCTACTGTAATTAAAACTCATGAAATTTATTTTAAATTTTAAATTATGTCCCTATCACAATGTTTGGCGCCAATATTTTATTTGGAAATAAAGGTGCATTTTTTTCAGTTTTGCGTCCATCCCAAATTACAAGCCCATAGTTTATAAAGTGACAGTGTTATACCCTCTTGACATAAATATTGAAAAAGTTCAGTCCCTAAGGTAACTATTTATGTATTTTTTTTATTGTAATTTTTTTTTTAATTACAAAAAAAAATAAAAAATTGGGGAGTGTGGGATGTAATGAGTTAATTTTTAGTGTCAAACTAATATGTTTGTATATGAAAAATGCTTTAGGGTGTAGTTTTACTGTTTGGCCATAAGATGGCCACAGTAACTTTTTGTTTATGCGACCTGTTGGGTACAGGAAGGCTGGGAAACTGTTTTTTCACAATGATCTCTGCTTCTCGTAGAAGCAGCTGATCATTGCGGGGGGCTTAGATCAACGAACAGGAAAGGTTTTTCCTGTTCATTGATCTCCGGGCCAGCGGGCGGCAGCGTGCACGAGTGCGGGAGCATGCGCACAAGCGAGCGGGAGCGCGGGCAGCGGCGGAAGCGCGGGAGGTGCGGATATCTCCGTCCCTGGGGGTGAAAGGATGGAAAAAGGGACGGAGATACCTGTGGGGGTAAACTGGTTAATTATGGTAGCATGTATTATTTTAAAGCTATAATGGCCGAAAACTGAGAAATTCTTTTTTTCAAATTTTTCTTAATATTCCTGTTAAAATGCATTTATAAAAAAATAATTCTTAGCAAAATGTACCACCCAAAGAAAGCCTAATTAGTGGTGG